>NC_141874.1:122812044-122963559 GCF_056163025.1 Triticum urartu | reverse complement strand
GGCTAGGCTGCTGTAGAGGAAGACGCTCCAGGGGCCGGATGTCCGGGGCCTAGGAGATGCTCTTGGCTCCTTCTGTTGGTTCTCCTCATCCGTGGACTTGGGGACTTGTACATCTTCATGCGCATCTTCGGGAGGGCCCTCTTGGTGTCTAATCATGCACAACACGTCGGACTTAGGTAGTAAGCATGTCTCATGCATAGAAAGTGGAAGTTCGAAGAGGAGTGAGTTCACCTTATCTTCGATAGCTTTGGCTCGGGCACGTGTCATTGGTCCAAGTGGTGTCGTTGGAGGTGTCAGTA
Source organism: Triticum urartu (assembly GCF_056163025.1). NCBI lineage: Eukaryota > Viridiplantae > Streptophyta > Magnoliopsida > Poales > Poaceae > Triticum > Triticum urartu. The sequence continues at coordinate 122,963,260 of NC_141874.1, read as the reverse complement.
CGTCCATGGGGATGATCATGGGATGCTCCCCATCATCTCCCCTCCCTTGGGGAAGATCCATCCTCGGATCGAAATCCTCATCACCATGGTAGGGCGAGAGATCTTTGATGTTGAAGATGTCGCTCACGGAGTACTTTTCACGAGGGATGTCGATCTTGTATGCGTTGTTGTTGTAGCGTGCAAGCACCTTGAGTGGTCCATCCGCGCATGGTCGAAGTTTGGACTTGCATTCTTGGGGAAAGCGGTCCTTGCGAAGGTGTAGCCACATGAGGTCTCCAATGTTGAATATTGTAGGGTGCTTGTTGACGTTGAGCTTGGTCGCAAGGCATTGTACTTGGCGCTCGATGGTGTTTCTTGTATCTTCATGCACCTTCTTGAGATGGGTCGCTCGTGCACTTGCGTCCAAATTGATGCGCTCGTGGAGTGGTAGAGGGAGAATATCCAATGGTGACAAAGGGTTGAATCCGTAGACAACCTCGAAAGGGGACTTGCCGGTTGTTGAGTGTCTTGCTCGGTTGTAGGCGAACTCGGCGATGGGTAGACACTCCTCCCACTCTCTTTTTTTGATGTTTTTCTTGATGAGTACTCAAAGGAGAGCGAAGAGTGTGCGGTTTGACACCTCCGTTTGGCCGTCAGTTTGAGGATGGTACACCATGGAGAAGAGTAGCTTGATTCCGAGCTTGGCGCATAGGGTCGTCCAAAAGTAGCTAAGGAACTTGACGTCGCGGTCCGAGACGATAGTCTTTGGCACACCATGGAGACGCAATATTTCCCTAGAAAAGTGATTAGAAACATGTGAAGCATCGTCTATCTTGTTGCAAGGAATAAAATGTGCCATTTTTTGAGAAATGGTCCACAACGACAAATATGGAATCTTTCCCATTTCGAGTCCTAGGCAAACCAAGTACAAAGTCCATGCTAATGTCTTCCCACGGTTGGTATGGAATTGGTAAAGGCATATAGAGGCCATGAGATTGAGCTTTGGACTTAGCTTTGCGACATGTAGAACATCGGTTGGCGAAACGATTGACGTCCCGAAACATCTTTGGCCAAAAGTAGCTCTTCGAGAATGTGGCGAACATCTTGTCGCGTCCGAAGTGTCCCATTAAGCCTCCTCCATGAGATTCCTGCAAAAGCAACAAACAAAGAGAGGACTCGGGGATGCAGAGTTTGTTAGCTCTCATAAGATATCCATCTTTGATGTAATAGCGTTCCCAAGATGTATTCGACAAACACTTGGCATTAGGAGTAGCAAAAGTTGCATCATGCTCATACAAGTCTTTGATATGCTTGAAGCCAATGACATCTAACTCAAGTTGCGTGACAAGCATGCATATGCGGGAAAGAGCATCCGCTACGATGTTTTCTTTTCCCTTGATGTACTTTATGACATGGGGAAAAGACTCAATAAATTCACTCCATTTAGCATGACGCTTGTTCAACTTTGTTTGTCCCTTAAGATACTTGAGAGTCTAATGATCGGTATGAATGATAAACTCATGGGGACGAAGGTAATGTTCCTATTCATGCAAAACGTGGGCTAAAGCATATAGCTCTTTGTCATAGATGGGATAATTGAGTTGCGCTCCGAAAAGTTTCTCATTAAATAAGTTATGGGGCGCTTCTCTTGCGTTAACACACCTCCTATGCCATCACCACTAGCATCACAATGAATTTCAACAGGCTTGTCGAAGTTGGGTAAAGCAAGCACGGGAGCATGAGTAAGCAAATTCTTAAGCTCATTGAATGTGATATCTTGGGATGGTCCCCAAATAAAAGGCGCATTCTTCTTGCTCAAAGCATGCAAAGGCGAAGCAATGGTGCTAAAATCCTTCACAAAGCGACGATAGAAACCCGCAAGGCCAAGAAAACTACGCACTTGATGCAAGTTGGTTGGTTGCGGCCAAGTCTTAATAGTATTGATCTTGGACTCATCAACTTGAACACCCTTAGAAGAAACAACAAAACCCAAGAAAACGAGCTTATCAACACCAAAAAGGCATTTCTCCATATTAGCATAGAGGTGCTCTTTTCTAAGAGTTTGCAAAACGGTGCGGACATGGGTGACATGCTCTTTGATAGATTTGCTAAACACAAGAATGTCATCAAACTAGACCACAAAAAATATACCAATGTAAGGGCGAAAGACATGATTCATGAGGCGCATAAAAGTGCCCGGTGCTTTCGAAAGACCCATAGGCATGAATAACCACTCATACAAACCAAACTTGGTTTTGAAGGCGGTTTTCCATTCATCACCCTCTTGTATGTGGATTTGATAGTAACCACTCTTAAGATCAATTTTGGAAAATATAGTGGCACCGCTAAGCTCATCAAGCATATCATCTAGGCGTGGAATGGGATACCTATAGCGAACGGTGATAGCATTGATAGGTCTACAATCGGAGCACATGCGAAAACTACCATCACGTTTTGGCACAAGAATGACCGGAATGGCACAATGGCTCAAACTTTCATGCACATGTCCATGGTCTATGAGATGCTTTACTTGCCTTTGTATTTCTTTTGTTTCATCGGGGTTGACATGGTATGGAGCTTTGTTCGGAAGAGGTGCTCAGGGGATGAGGTCGATTCAGTGCTCAATGCCTCGTAGAGGAGGTAGCCCCGGAGGTAGCTCAACAAGGAAAACATCTTGAAATTCCTGCAAAAGAGAAGACAACACTAGAGGAAGAGTGTGAGAAGTGTTAGTTTGTGGTGCATTGTCCTTGCACACGAGGACGTAGTGTAGGACACTAGATGGGTTCTCACACACTTCTCTCATCTCACGTTTGGTGGCAAATAGAACTAGGTTCTTGTTTTCGCTCATCGTGGAGGCACTCAATTTTGGCTTGTGGCGCTCACTCTCTTTTTGGTGGCTCACTCTCTCACTATGATCTCCACGATGAGTGGCTTGCTTGTCAGCGATCACTTGACTTGGCGACATTGGACGAAGGACGTACTCCTTGCCCTTCATCTTGAAGATGTAGTGGTTCGTTCGGCCGTTGTGGACGACTCCTCTATCGAATTGCCATGGCCGTCCAAGGAGAAGGTGACAAACGGTCATTGGAACGACGTCGCACTCCAAGGTGTCTTCGTAGGCGCCGATTTTGAAGGAGACTTGTACTCGGTTCTCGACTTGGATGGTGCCGGAGTCACTAAGACATTGCACTTTCTATGGATGTGGATGCTTCGTCTTGGGCAATTGGAGCTTGGAGCAAAGCTCTTGGCTTGCGAGATTATGACAACTTCCTCCATCGATGATGACCTTGACGGATCGTCCATTGATGCCGGCTGAGGGAGTCCTGGATTAGGGGGTCTCTGGACAGCCGGACTATATCCTTTGGCCGGACTATTGGACTATGAAGATACAAGATTGAAGACTTTGTCTCGTGTCCGGATGGGACTCTACTTGGCGTGGAAGGCAAGCTAGGCAATACGGATATGTATATCTCCTCCTTTGTAACCGACCTTGTGTAACCCTAGCCCCCTCTGGTGTCTATATAAACCGGAGGGTTTTAGTCCGTAGGACAACATACAATCATACCATAGGCTAGCTTCTAGGGTTTAGCCTCTCCGATCTCGTGGTAGATCAACTCTTGTAATACTCATATCATCAAGAATAAATCAAGCAGGACGTAGGGTTTTACCTCCATCAAGAGGGCCCGAACCTGGGTAAAACATCGTGTCCCCTGCCTCCTGTTACCATCCGCCTTAGACGCACAGTTCGGGACCCCCTACCCGAGATCCGCCGGTTTTGACACCGACATTGGTGCTTTCATTGAGAGTTCCTCTGTGTCGTCGCCGTTAGGCTTGATGGCTCCTACGATCATCGATAGCGATGCAGTCTAGGGTGAGACTTTTCTCCCTGAGCAGATCTTTGTGTTCGGCAGCTTCGCACTGCGGGCCAACTCGCTTGGCCATTTAGAGCAGATCGAAAGTTATGCCCCTGGCCACTAGGTCAGGTTTGGAAGCTTAAACTACACGGCCGATATCCGCGGAGACTTGATCTTCGACGGATTCGAGCCCCTGCCTTGTGCGCCACGCGGTCACGATGGGTACGATTTAGCTCTACCATCGGACAGTGTTCGAGAAATCGCATCGGCAGCCGCTCCAACCCTCAATTCGGAACCAGTTGCGCCGTCCACAGACGGGTGGATAGACCAGGTCACGGAAGCCGTATCATCAGCGGCGATTGAGCCGAATACGGACCTTACCCTTCATGAGAGCCGTGTTGCCAAACTGCCGGATCCTTCTCCAGCCACGGACTCCGAACCGCCTGCGCCTGTTCCTATCGAATCCGATTGGGCACCGATCATGGAGTTTACCTCCACGGATATTTTTCAGCACTCGCCCTTGGGCGACATACTGAACTCATTAAGGTCTCTCTCCTTGTCAGGAGGATCATGGCCGAACTATGTCCGGCAGGATTGGGATGCGGATGACGAAGAAATTCGCCGCCCACCCACCACCCACTTAGTAGCCACTATCGACGACTTAACCGACATGCTCGACTTCGACTCCGAAGACATCGACGGTATGGACGACGATGCAGGAGACGAAGAGGAACCACTACCCACAGGGCACTGGACAGCCACCTCATCATACGATATATACATGGTGGACACACCCAAAGAAGGCAATGGCGACGAGACAACGGAGGATGACCCCTCCAAGAAGCAACCCAAGCGCAGGCGTCAGCGGCGCCGCTCTAAGTCCCGCCAAGGCAAAAGCGGTGATACCAGCACAGGAGATAATAGCACTCCGGACAGTGCCAAAGACGGCAACAATCCCCTCCAGCAAGATTTAGGGTAGGAGGATGGAGAAGCCAGCCCTCCAGAGAGAACGGCAGATGGAGAGGCGGAGGATGATAATTACATGCCTCCCTCTAAAGACGAGGCAAGCCTCGACGATGAAGAATTCGTCGTGCCTGAGGATCCCGTCGAACAAGAGCGCTTCAAGCACCGGCTTATAGCCACGGCAAATAGCCTTAAGAAAAAGCAGCAATAGCTTCAATCTGATCAAGATTTGCTAGCTGACAGATGGACTGAAGTCCTGGCAGCCAAGGAATATAAACTTGAACGCCCCTCCAAGAATTACCCAAGTTGAGGTTGCTACCCCGACTGGAGGAGGAAGCACTGAAACCTACATCCCCGGCGTATGACGCGACTGACCGGCCACCTCGTGGCCGCGACAGAGAGGCATTCCAGCCAAAAGCTCAGCCCGCACCCCGACGCCATTCAAATAAAAAGGCATGGGGAAATACACCAGACCTGCGAGACGTATTGGAGGACAAAGCAAAGCATGCAAGATCGATCTACGGATCACGAGGGCGCGCCACTATGCGAGACGATAATCGTCACGCCGGATACAGTAAAAGTAAGTCCGGTCGGGCCGAACACAGCAGGCAAGACTCATTTGAGCTGCGTCGCGATATAGCCCAGTACAGAGGCGCCGCACACCCCTTATGCTTCACAGACGAAGTAATGGATCATCAAATCCCAGAGGGTTTCAAACCCGTAAATATAGAATCATACGACGGCACAACAGATCCTGCGGTATGGATCGAGGATTTCCTCTTGTACATCCACAAGGCCCGCGGTGATGACCTACACGCCATCAAATACCTCCCACTCAAACTCAAAGGACTAGCTCGGCATTGGCTCAACAGCTTGCCAGCAGAGTCCATTGGCTGTTGGGAAGATCTGGAAGCCGCATTCCTCGACAACTTTCAGGGCACTTATGTGCGACTACCAGATGCCGATGAGTTGAGCCACATAATTCAGCAGCAAGAGGAATCGGCCAGGCAATTCTGGACACGGTTCCTAACAAAGAAAAATCAAATCGTCAACTGTCCGGATGTAGAGGCCCTAGCAGCTTTTAAGCACAACATCCGCGACGAGTGGCTCGCCCGACACCTTGGCCAGGAAAAGCCGAAATCTATGGCAGCCCTCATGACACTCATGACCCGCTTTTGTGCGGGAGAAGACAGCTGGCTGGCTCGCAGCAATAACATATCAAAGAACCATGGTACTTCGGATACCAAGGATGGCAATGGCAGATCACGTCGCAACAAACATAAGCGCCGCATTAACAGCGACAGTACCGAGGATACGGCAGTCAATGCCGGATTCAAAGGCTCTAAACCCAGTCACCGGAAAAAGCCATTCAAAAGAAGCACTCTGGGCCCATCCAGTTTGGACCGTATACTCGATCGCTCGTGCCAAATACACGATACCCCCGACAAGCCAGCCAACCACACCAATAGGGATTGTTGGGTGTTCAAGCAGGCCAGCAAGATAAATGCCAAAAACAAAGATAAGGGGTCACATAGCGATGAGGAGGAGGAGCCTCGACAGCCGAACACCGGAGGACAGACGAGGTTACCCCCACAAGTGCGGACGGTGAACGTGATATACGCAACCCACATCCCCAAGAGGGAGCGGAAGCGTACGCTCAGGGACGTATATGTGTTGGAGCCAGTCGCCCCAAAGTTCAACCCATGGTCCTCGTGTCCAATCACCTTCGATCACAGAGACCACCCCACTAGTATACGTCATGGTGGATTCGCCGCACTGGTCCTAGAGCCAATCATTGACGGATTTCACCTCACTCGAGTCCTAATGGATGGCGGCAGCAACCTGAACCTGCTTTATCCGAACACAGTGCACAAAATGGGTATAGACCCCTCAAGGATCAAACCCACAAAAATGACATTTAAAGGTGTCATACCAAGTGTAGGAGGCCCATTGCATAGGCTCAGTAACACTGGAAGTGGTCTTCGGATCTCCGGATAACTTCCGAAGTGAAGAGTTAATCTTCAACATAGTCCCGTTCCGCAGTGGCTACCATGCACTGCTCGGGCGAACCACATTTGCGAGATTCAATGCGGTACCGCATTACGCATATCTCAAGCTCAAGATGCCAGGACCTCGGGGGGTCATAACAATCAATGGAAACACAGAGCGCTCTCTCCGCACGGAGGAGCACACTGCGGCCCTCGCAGCAGAAGCGCAAAGCAGCCTCTTAAGGCAATCCACTAGTTCGGTGATTAAGGACCCGGACACCTTCAAGCGCGCCCGGAGTAATCGGCAACAGGACCGCCTGGCACGTTCTGAGCTCGCATAGCAATGCGGCCCCCACCCCGGTCCCAGCCAAACGGCGAAATTCGTGCCACGCGTACATAATTACGCATTAAAAATACCATGGGCACAGGCGGGGAGGGGGGAACGACTGCGGCACGCTCCAAGTCGCGGCTTAAACCACACTAGGGGTTTCCTGCTTTGTTATTTTTCTCTTTCAGGACTTTAATCTCTAGAAACCCTGTCCGGCAGCATGATTGCCGAACACATGATGCAGCAACCAAGGAGGCAGAAAGCTACATCACACCACGGAACTCCCAGGTGGATTACGATAACGAGTGAAATATTTGCTTTAATACTATTCCTTAGCTTGCCCTTGGAAGGGACATGCCAAATAGTCCTACTTTTTGCTTATCGCACTACTTGTATCATTCTGCTTTAACGCACCTTTTTGAATAAATAATGCATAGCATTAAGACTATTATTGCTTTCTTACTTTTTATATATATATATACATGTTCATTCACGACATCTAGCACCCGTACACTCTGGTACGGCTAATACGCTAGGGGCTTAAGCATACCCCATTACAGCGAGAGAAGTCCGAACACTTTCGACAATGCGGCACCCCAAACTTATAGCATTATATGCATCAGCTCTGAATCATGTCTTGGGTCAATAGTTGGGTTTTGCCCGGCTCCCATGTTTTGGTACCTTGCGTTCCACTATATCGGCTAAGGTAGCACTGGGAGAACTACTGCGATTGTGCCCCGGTTCTGCTGGGCTAAGCACCTCAGTAGAGAAAGCTAAAACTGACTGTCATGATAAGGCGAGGGACTGGTCGCTATTCGAGAGGTTTCAAGTCCCTAAAGACTTATGCCGCTTAGAGCAAGGAGTCGGCCCTGTCCGGCTTAAGGCATGTATTGCGCCCCGAATTCGGTCTTCCGAATACTAGGGGCTTCGCCGAAATTTAAAACTATAGAATTCTATGGCTAAGTGAGAGTGATAACACATTATAGTCTGATTGCCTTGTTCATTGTGCTGAGCACCTCCCTCGAAGGACCCAACAATGGGAACAAGAGTGCTCAGGTTTATCCCGAACACCCCAGCACTCGTCGCATGGGGGCAGAAGCCGACGACTAGCCATCTCTCAGATTTGATAAACAGCCGAACAGAAGGTAATATTTTAAGTTCAGACAAGCATTGCATAGCGCATATGAACAAGTTTTCATAATACAGGATTACACGAGCAAGTTTATTCAAATATTACATCTTTTGCACACTCGTCCGCTACAAGATGGGCACCCTTTAGGGAAACCCTCATAGTACATCTCGGGGTGGCGATGCTCCTTGCCCTGCGGCAGACCCTCCTTCACCAGCTTCACGGCGTCCATCTTGGCCCATTGCACCTTGACACGGGCGAAAGCCCGGCGTGCACCTTCAATGCAGACGGACCGCTTAATGACTTCCAGCCATGGCCACGCATCCACAAGCCGCCTCACCAGGCCGAAGTAGCTGTTGGGAAGGGCGTCGCCAGGCCACATCCGGACTATAAAGCCCTTCATGGCATGCTCGGTCGCCTTGTGCAGCTCGACCAATTGCTTCAGCTGGTCGCTCAGAGGCATAGGGTGTTCGGTCCTAGTATACTGAGACCAGAACAGCTTCTCCGTTTAGCTTCCCTCCTCGGCCTGGTAAAACTGTGCGGCATCCGACACGCTGCGCTCTCGAGGGCCGCGGCAAACTCGGACTCTCGCGTCTTCAAGTCAAGCTCCAATGCCTCGTGCTTCATCACGAGAGCGTGGAGCTCTTGCTGCACCTCGCCCACCCGTGCCTCCTGCCTTTCCCGCTCGGTGCGCTCCTTGGCCGCTTTGTTTTCGGCCTCGGATAGCTCTTGCTTCAGGGTCGCCACCTCGGTCGTGGCCCCTGGCAAATTTACGATGATCCTGTCATTTCGCAATCGCATTCTTTTTATATATATCCATAGACTAGGTACTACTTACCTTTGTTCTCCTCGAGCTGCCTCTTGGCAAGGCCGAGCTCTTCCTTGGATCCTTCAAGGTCCTGCTTTAGTGCGGCGACCTCCGCAGTCAGTGCGGCAGAGGCCAGCAGTGAAGTCTGCATACGCATATAGACATACTTATATTAGACTCATGCGATATTGTTTGATCCTCTGTTCGGCTTTTCTTTGTGAACACCGAACAGAGCATCAGGGGCTACTGTCTATGCGGTAATATTTTTCCTATATTTCAAATACTTACCTCAAAGCTTGTTAGAAGGCTGGCACAGGCTTCAGTCAGTCCGCGCTTGGCGGACTGAACCTTCTGGATCACCGCACTCATAATAGTGCGGTGCTCTTTGTCGATGGAAGCACTGCGAAGCGCTCCTAGCATATTGTCCAGTGCCCCTGGATGGGCAGAGGTCACCGGCATAGGCGTCTTGCCCCTTTTGGAAGGAGGCCGCCTGCCCGAGTCCGGAAACACTGGGGGCTCCAGCGCGGTGTTCGGCTAAGGGCCGAACTCGGAGCCCTTGGGAGCCTTACTCCCTCTGCTCCTGGAGTCCGGAAGGTCGCCCTGAGGCGCCTCCGGGATTGTCTCCCCTCGACCCGGTGCCTCTTGAGACAATACCTCGGCATTGTCCGTAGGGTACGGGGAGGTGGCGGTCGGAAGCGGATCGCTATCCATATCCAACGAGTCCAGGGAGCCGTTCGACGAGGATACGTCGATACGGGCTCGGGGCGGTCTGCATGATCATAATTTGGCGTTAGGAGAAGCAGTGCGACAAAGTTATGCTATGAGTTACTCTGGTATCCGAATACTTACGGCTTCGCCAGGGGCTTGGCCCTGAGCAGCCACTCGTCTTCGCCTTCGGCGGCGGTGGTGGAGTAGTCCGGAAGGAGACTCCTTCCCTTCTTGAACCCTTCGCCCCCCCGGTTGGGGCGGCCTTCCTTTTCTTGTCTCAACCGACTGGAGGGGGAGCATCTTCATCTTCCTCCTCGTCCTTGTGGGAGGAGTGCATCATGGAGTTATCAGATGATGAGTCCGATAACACCTGGCGTCGAGAACTCTTTTGGGTTCCCTTGGTCTTCTTGGTCTTCTCCGGCACCATGTAAGGAGCCGGAGTCAGCATCTCCGTCAGGAGAGCGTCCGCAGTGTCTTCGAGCAGAGGGGCCAGACAGTTAATCTGCCCCGACGTCTCCACCCAGTCCTGTCAAAGGCATGGAGCTCAGACCCCGCACATGGTTAAGCTAGGGGAAATAAATATCCTACCGGATGTATAGAACTCACCGAATGCGCTAGGCGCTTCACGCTTAGCCCGCGGTCCTCGGTGAGAGAGGGAGGGACCTCGGCGCCCTTAAACAGCACCCTCTAGAGGGCCTTGTGCGTAGTGTCGAAGAGCTCGCTCAGAATCTGGTGCTGGGTCGGGTCAAACTCCCACAAGTTGAAATCCCGTTGTTGACACGGGAGGATCTGGCGGATGAGCATGACCTGGACTATGTTGACAAGCTTGAGCTTCTTGCTTGCCATATGCCGGATACATTTCTGGAGTCCGTCCAGCTCCACCGATGAACCCCAGGATAGGCCCTTCTCTTTCCAAGAGGTGAGCCGGGTGGGGATTCCGGATCGAAACTCGGGGGCCACCACCCAGTTGGTGTCACGCGGCTCGGTGATGTAGAACCACACCGATTGCCACCCCTTTATGGTCTCCACAAAGGAGCCTTCAAGCCATATAACATTAGGCATCTTGCCCACCATGGCTCCGTCGCATTCCGCATGTTGGTCTCCCACCACCTTCGGCTTGATACTGAAGGTCTTTATCCACAGGCCGAAGTGGGGCCGGATGCGGAGGAAAGCCTCACACACGATGATGAACGCCGAAATGTTGAGGATGAAGTTCGGGGCCAGATCATGGAAGTCTAGCCCGTAGTAGAACATGAGACTGCAGACGAATGGATGGAGGGGAAACCCCTGTCCGTGGAGGAAGTGCTGGAAGAAAACTACCCTCTCGTGAGGTTCAGGGGTAGGAACGATCTGCCCCGCAGTGGGCAGTCGATACTCGATATTCGCGGCTAAGTATCCGGCTCCGCGCAGCTTCTTGATGTGTCCCTCCGTAATGGAGGAAGCCATCCATTTGCCTCCCGCTCTAGACATGTTTGGAGAAGGTTGAGGGGAGGGATGTGGACTTGGGCATTGGAGCTCGAGTGCACAAGAATGGATAAGCAAGGAGGAAGAAGGCGTGGATAGAGAAAGGTTAAACCTTATCCCCTTATAAGGGCGACCGAAACTATGCACCCCCACTAGCCTGGTAAAACTCGCTTATCCCCCAAGCACCGTAATTGATGGCACGGTTGGGTTACCCACACCTGTATTGATGAGAATCCCGTGATAAGGGGGACACGATCTCTGCTTTGATAAGACGTGTCAAGAAACTTCCTCGCGTTATGTGCGGAGCTAGTTAAAAGAAATGGTTCGAATAATCACCGGGCCACGGCATGATGTCATGATTGCCGAAACATGTCAGTAGATTAGATTTGTGGAAATATTATTCTCTCCACGGTGGTATGTGGAACTTATTTTGCAGGGTCGGACACTATCCTTGTATTCAGATTCTTCCATGGTGTATTCGGAGGAGGAACCCGCCTTGCAATGCCGAAGACAACACTGTGTGCCGGACTCATCGTCATTGAAGCCTGGTTCAGGGGCTACTGAGGGAGTCCTGGATTAGGGGGTCTCTGGACAGCCGGACTATATCCTTTGGCCGAATTGTTGGACTATGAAGATACAAGATTGAAGACTTCGTCTCGTGTCCGTATGGGACTCTACTTGGCGTGGAAGGCAAGCTAGGCAATACGGATATGTATATCTCCTCCTTTGTAACCGACCTTGTGTAACCCTAGCCCCCTCTGGTGTCTATATAAACCGAAGGGTTTTAGTCCATAGGACAACATTCAATCATACCATCGGCTAGCTTCTAGGGTTTAGCCTCTCCAATCTCGTGGTAGATCAACTCTTGTAATACTCATATCATCAAGAATAAATCAAGCAGGACGTAGGGTTTTTGTCGGAGAAATGGGCCACGGGTAGGCCGACCCGAGCCCCAGAACCTTTCAAGACATCGGGGCAAGCTGCGCCCCTCAAGACCCCAGGACAAAGAGCCGCCTTCTGAGAAGTCAGCGGCAAGACGGCCGACTGCCCACACGCGGCCGAGTCCCAGGGACGACTTCAGGATAAGCCGACTCCTGACCGGCGACTTCCAGAGAGGCCGGCTTTGGGGAGTCAGCCCGCAACTCCAACAAACCCCATGACCTCATCAAGAGGGACGGGGCTGGGGAGTGGCTACAGTGAAGCCCACTCCCGCCCCTTACCGAGGGCAGGCATGGCCACAACACGCCGTACCCCAAAAGATCTCCGTGTGGCATGGCACTGTTGCCATGCCGGCCCTGACGTCAGCACCGCAGGACCAAATCTTGCACCCACGACGGCTTGTGTGTACCGCCTTGGGGCATCGGGTCCCACCAGCCAACGGGACCCCAAAAGACGGCAAGTGTACCACCAGTCGGACTCGTTGGGAGCCGGCCCCCAGGAGTCGGCCAAGCCCTCCCCCGGGTCCACGCACCATTAATCTGATGTGATGGAGAGTGGCAATAGTGATCGCCCGCCAAGCGGCGGGGCTGTTGCCACGACCCCATGATCAAGCCCGCGTCATTAGAAGCACGACTAGAGTGATCAGCCGCCGGTAAGACCCGCCCACGGTGGACGCGGCCTGACAGCTCCGTACCAGACCAGTCGACGGGCCCCAGCAGTCGGCAGAGAAGACGGAGGCCAGAGGCACTGACGGCTGGGCCCACGCCCAGCCGGATTACCATTGTACCCCTGGGGGGTAGGCCTATATAAACCCCCAGGGCACCCATGCAAAGGGTTGGAATCCATTAGCTCTAGACCAGACCATACAAGAGGGAGAGAGCTAGCCTTGACCTCTCCTACCTCCAGGAAACAGCTCAAGGAGCAATCGTGTAAACACCTTGCTATAGTGATCATGCGAAGACCCCGCAGAGCAACAGTAGGGGTGTTATCTCCTCGAAGAGCCCTGAAGCTGGGTAAGATTCGCCGGCGTGCATGTCTTCGCCTTATCCTGTTTCCAGGCACCGGTGACGTTCTACTCGCCCCCACCATGATAAGACATCCTTTGGCATATGTCGCACCCAACCCCCGACATTTGGCACCCACCGTGGGGCCTGGTGCACCGCCGTCCGTAGACCTGTTCTGGACGGGAACCCTTTTCCTCCCTGGCGAGCGCAGCCAGCCAGGCACGCCAGACGGAGTTCGCACCGACGCGCTGCGTGGCGTTGAGATCACCTGCGCAGCTAGTGGCCTCGCCGAACTTGTCAGAGAAGTTCACCTCTCCGACGAACCTGCATCCAACGCAGGCACGGGTGGCTCTGAGAGCCTCCTCGCGGGCCTCCTCGATCAACTCCACGTCTCCGGCGAGCCTGCCGTGGACTTGGAGTCTGTGGGCTCCACCGACCCGATGTTGGTCGACTCCGACACCGCGTCGCTCGACGTGTTCCCCACTAACGTGGTGGTCTACGACGTACCTCTCCCTCGCACGGAGAGCGACGGAAGCACCATCACCGAGGTGCTCGCCATCAACCATGACGAGCCTCTCGGCGGAGGAGCGCATGACCCACTTGGCGCAGCGCTGCAAGACCTGACTGCGCCCATTCCGGAAGACGCTGACGCGGAGACGTTGGAGGCGCGCCGCCTTCAGCTTGTCGAAGGATCGAAGAAGCTGGCTAGCATGAGACGCTTGTCAGAAGCCTACCAGCGAGAGATAGATCGCGCTGTTGGCGGCTCGCCAGCCCCGGCGGGGCCCAGCCACCTAGGCGCGGTCCAGCAGCGCGGCGTAGCCATCGCCGACCTATTTGGGGCAAGCCGCCCTGTGTACACTACACCAGCGGAGAACATCTGAGCCGGCCAGGCAGCGGCGGACGAGCTGGACAATTTTGAGGGCGAAGAATGCCGCCTGATGATGGAGCGAGTCCAGCGGCTCCTCGACGCGGCTGCCGCGCAGAACAAGGCCGGCTGCCGCACGGAGGCACCGCAGGGGCGAAACGACGACCTTCACCGAGATCAAGGCGCGACGTCTCGGACGCCGACTGGCGGTGCCCGAGGAAGAAGAGACAAGGATCCGGCTGTCAGCCACAGTCGGACTCACATTACCATAGAGCGCGACTGAGACGGCCGCCCGAGAGCAGTGGAACGACGGGACGACTGTCCGCCCCCTCCTCCTCGCAAGGAGAGGCGAGTCTCCCTGCCGCCTGTTGACCATCCGACTCTCGGCGACCGCCTTGGCCATCGAGAGGGAGTCGGAGAAAATGACGCCCGCCACCGGATCGACCGACTTCACTGATCCCTTGCGCTGGAAGAAGAAGATGAGTTGGGTCCGCCTTGTTTCGGACCCCGCATTCGAGACGAGCCCTTTCCCAAAGGGTTCACACTCCCAAGAGACACGCCCAAATATACCGGCTCCGTGAAGTCGGAAGACTGGCTGGTCGACTACTCCACTGCTGTCAGCATAGCAAACGGCAACAAGCGTGTCGCCGTAAAGTACGTTCCGCTCATGCTCCAGGGCACGGCCCGGACATGGCTGAACAGCCTGAAGCCCCGCGGCATTAACAGCTGGGTCGACTTCACCGAAGCGTTCGTCCGCAACTTCACCAGCACGTACAAGCATCCTCCCAAGCCTCGTCAGCTCTCCTTGTGCATACAAGGCCCCGACGAGTCAACTCGCGATTACCTCACACGTTGGGCCGAGCTTCGGAACTCCTGCGAGGGCATGCACGAGGTGCAGGCCATCGAGTACTTCATTGTCGGGTGCAGAGAGGGCACCCTCCTCAAGCACAAGCTCCTCTGCGACGAGCCAGAAACCCTCGACGAGCTGCTGATCATAGCGGACAAGTACGCCACGGCCGACTCCTCCATGAAAGCAGAGATTCAAGTCAGCGCAACTGGCAAAGTGGCCCCTCAAGCTCCAAGAACTCCGGCGGGAGACGCCAATCGGCGAGAACAGCAGGGAAATCACAAGCGCAAGGCCCCGCTGCCGGCTTCCAGCAACCGGCAGGTCGTGACCGTCGAAGCCCAGCAGCCGGACGGGCAGCCTCCGCCCAAGCGACAGAAAGGCGGCAAGCCCAATTGGTTGCCGACCTTCTCCTACGAGCAGAGTCTGGATGGACCTTGCAAGTCCCATAGCGGTGCGAAGCCGTCGGATCACACCACCCAGAAGTGCCACTGGCTCACCAGGATCGCCAAGGCAGACGGCCTCCTGGCTCCCCCGCCTGCTGGGCAGCCGCCTCCGCCTCCACCCCAGCAACCGGCTGCCAGGCTAGTCGGGGCAGTACAAGACGAATACCCTGAAGAACACGGAGCCTACGTGGTATTTACCAGTATGGCTGATGATCGACGCAGCAGGCGGCTGCAGCGACAAGAGGTGAATGCAGTAGCATCAGAGATGCCAGAGTTCATGCACTGGTCCGAGAAGCCTATCAGCTGGAGCAGAGCTGACCACCCAGAGGTTATGCCGAGTCCGGGCTCCTATGCCTTGGTCTTGGACGCCACCTTTGCTACGGATAGGCAAGCCGCGCATTTCTCGTGAGTTCTGATAGACGGAGGCAGCAACATCAATATCCTGTACAAGGACACCATGGAGAAGCTAGGAATCAATCAAAGACAGCTTCAGAACAGCCGGACTGTGTTCCACGGCATTGTTCCTGGGCTTTCCTGCTAACCAATCGGCAAGATCCTGAAGGACGTCCTCTTTGGAGACAAAGATCACCTTTGCTACGGATAGGCGAGTCGGTTTGGTTTGAGGTGTTGGACCTTGAGAGCCCATACCATGCGCTACTCGGCCGACCCGCCTTGGCCAAGTTCATGGTGGTCCCCCACTACGCCTACCTCAAAATGAAGATGCCCAGTTTCAGGGGAATTCTGACTATAGCCGGCGACTACCGGAAGTCGTCTGCCTGTGCGACTGAGAGCAGTCGGCTAGCCGAGTCCCTGGTGATCGCGACCGAGAAGCGGCTCCTTGAGCGAGTTGTGGCGATGGCCGGCAAGCAGCCAGAGGTATCGCCCAACCCACAGGAGTCGGAGGCTGAGGGTTCGTTCAAGCCGGCCAAAGAGACAAAGAAGATACTCTTGGATCCGGAGCACCCAGAGAGGTGCGCTGTCGTAGGCGCGAACCTCGACAGCAAATAGGAAGGCGAGCTCGTCGATTTCCTCCGTGAGAATTGGGACATCTTCGCATGGTCCCCCAAGGACATGCCAGGTGTACCGACGGAATTCGCCGAGCACAAGTTACATGTCCGATCTAATGCAAAGCCGGTCAGGCAGCCCCTGCGCCGCCTATCGGAAGAGAAGAGAAGAGTTGTCGGAGAAGAGATAGCCCGACTCCTTGCAGCCGGCTTCATTATGGAAGTGTTCTTTCCAGAATGGCTAGCAAATCCGGTCCTGGTACTGAAGAAGAACAAGCAGTGGAGAATGTGTATTGACTACACGAGCCTCAACAAGGCCTGCCCCAAGGACCCATTTTCTCTACCAAGAATCGATCAGGTGATAGACTCCACAGCCGGATGCGAGCTGTTGTGTTTTTTGGATGCATACTCAGGATATCACCAGATCAAGCTGAACCCAGCTGACAGACTGAAGACCACCTTTATCACGCCATTTGGAGCCTTCTGCTACCACACCATGACGTTCGGCTTGACGAATGTCGGCGCCACCTTTCAGCATTGCATGCAGAAGTGCCTCCTCAAGCAGCTCGGCAGGAACGCCCACGTCTACGTGGACGACGTGGTGGTGAAGATGGAAAAGCGTGGAACACTACTGGAAGACCTCAAGGAGACCTTTGAGAACCTGCGCCGATTCCAGCTCAAGCTCAATCCCGAGAAGTGTGTCTTTGGGGTACCAGCCGGCCAGCTCCTTGGTTTCCTGGTCTCCGAACGCGGCATAGAATGCAACCCTGTGAAGATCAAGGCCATTGAGAGAATGGAGGTCCCCAGCCGACTGCTGGATGTGCAAAAGTTCACCGGCTGCTTGGCGTCCATTAGCCGATTCATCAGTCGGCTGGCCGAGAAAACTCTCCCCTTATACCAACTCATGAAGAAGACCACTTTTTTCGAGTGGAACCATAAGGCGGACGAAGATTTTCTCCAGTTGAAGAAGATGCTGACTACCCCACCCGTCCTGGCGGCTCCGACTCCCAAGGAACCTATGTTCCTGTACATCGCCGCCACCAGCCGGGTAGTCAGCACGGTCATTGTAGTGGAACGCAAGGAGGAAGGCAAGGCGCTACCTGTCCAGAGACCGGTATATTACCTGAGAAAAGTACTGTCGACCTCCAAGCAGAACTACCCCCACTACCAGAAGATGTGCTATGGCGTGAACTTTACCGCCAAGAAATTGAAGCCTTACTTTCAAGAGCATCCGATCACTGTGGTTTGCATGGCCCCACTTGCCGAGATCATCGGAAGCCGAGATGCTTCTGGCCGAGTGGCCAAGTGGGCCATAGAGCTGGCTCCCTACACCATCTACTACCAGCCCCGCACCGCCATCAAGTCACAAGCACTGGCCGACTTTCTTGTCGACTGGGCCGAGACCCAGTACCTACCTCCAGCGCCCGACTCCACCCATTGGCGGATGCATTTCGACGGCTCCAAGATGCGCACCGGCTTGGGAGCCGGCGTCGTCCTCACCTCTCCTAAAGGCGACAAGCTCAAATATGCACTGCAAATCCATTTTGCCGCCTCCAACAACGTCGCCGAGTACGAGGTGCTCATTCACGGGCTCCGGCTTGCCAAAGAACTTGGTATTCGCCGGATCTTGTGTTATGGCGACTCGGACTTAGTGGTCCAACAGTCATCTGGCGACTGGGACACCAAAGATGCAAACATGGCAAGTTACCGTTTCCTCGTGCAGCAACTCAGTGGGTATTTCGAGGGGTGCGAGTTCCTCCATGTGCCAAGAAACGACAACGACCAAGCAGACGCCTTGGCACGAATCGGCTCTGCCCGCCAAGCAATACCATCCGGCGTTGCCCTTCAACGCCTCCTCAAGCCGTCTATCAAGCCTTCACCAGAATCAAGCTCCATCTTTGTGCCGGCTCCTCCCGAGGAAGTCGGATCCGACTCCAGAGCCCCGGCAGACGGTACGGGGATCTTGGCAGATGGCCCCAAAACCGGCACAGTCGAGGCCGGCCCAGGGACCACAGTACCCAGCCCGGGGACTGCGGCGGTGGACTCGAAGACTCCAGAACTCGGCCCAAGAGCCGCGCCAGTCGGCCTGAGGACCACATTAACCCAGCAAGTTGTTGTTGACTCCGACCCACCGCCTCCCAGCCCAACCGCCCTCGTCCAAGTCGCAGTTCTGGCAGTCGAAGAAATAGCAGCACCCTCATGGGCCCAGCCCATCCTCAAATTCCTGGTGATCAAAAAGTTGCCGACTGATGAGACCTCGGCTCGGCAAGTACAACGCCGAGCGGCAGCCTACACCATTGTCAACAGAGAGCTGGTCAGGCGCAGCGTCACTGGTGTTTACCAGCGCTGCGTAGAGCCAGAGCAAGGCCAAGGTATTCTCAAAGACATCCATCAAGGCGAGTGCGGCCACCATGCGGCTTCAAGAGCACTCGTTGCCAAAGCCTTTCGACACGGTTTCTTCTGGCCGACTGCCTTAGAAGAGGCCAAGGAATTGGTCCAAAAATGCAAAGGGTGCCAAAAGTTCAGCTCCAAGCCACACCAGCCGGCTTCTACACTCAAGACCATCCCCATTGCCTGGCCTTTCGCAGTTTGGGGTCTAGACATGGTAGGACCATTCAAGACAGCATGAGGTGGCTTAACTCACTTACTTGTCGCAGTGGACAAGTTCACCAAGTGGATAGAAGCGAAGCCAATCAAGAAGCTGAATAGTCCAACTGCCGTGACTTTCATCTCCAATATCACAATTCGGTACGGCATACCACACAACATCATCACCGACAATGGCACAAATTTTGCCAAAGGCTCCTTGGCCCATTTTTGCGCAACCCAGGGCATCCGACTGGACCTAGTGTCCGTTGCCTATCCACAGTCAAACGGCCAGGTAGAGCAAGCAAACGGCCTCATCCTGTCCGGCATAAAACCTCGGCTGATCGAGCCTCTAGAGCGCTCGGCTGGCTGCTGGCTTGACGAGCTACCAGCCGTCCTTTGGAGTCTGGGCACGACTCCAAACAAGTCAACCGGCTTCATGCCTTTCTTCCTCGTCTACGGTGCCGAAGCCGTCATCCCAATGGACATAGAGTTCGACTCCCCGCGAGTCACCATGTACACCGAGGAGGAAGCAGAAGAAGCACGACAAGATGGCGTCGATCTGCTAGAAGAGGGCCGGCTGTTGGTACTCAGCTGGTCCAGCATCTACCAGTAGAGCCTGCGCCGATACCACAACAGGAAGGTCAAGCCAAGATCTTTCCAAGAAGGCGACCTTGAGCTTCGGCTGATCCAGTGAACAGCCGGCCAGCACAAGTTGTCGGCGCCTTGGGAAGGCCCTTTCATCATCAGCAAGGTGCTCGGCAATGACTCCTACTACCTGATTGACGCTCAGAAGCCCCGAGCACGCAAGAGGGACGACTCCGGCAAGGAGACAGAGCGGCCATAGAATGCAAATCTCCTCCAAAGATTTTACAGTTGATGCAGTATGTACCACACTACCTTTTGCATTAAAGTACCAAGATTTCGGGCCCCCTGAGACGAGCTCGGGGACTGCCCTCTTTTGCATGTATGATAAAAATTATGCCTACAAGTATGTTACCCTTTATTATGCTGCTTGGCACCGGGCTCGACAAGTCGGCCCGGGGACTTGCCGCCTTGCACTATCAAATGCTTCCTGCAGCCGGACAAGTAGTGTGTAACACCTAAACCATCTCCTGTCAGAAGCCGCAGCTCGCAGAGTGACTGTATGGTGGGCAGAAGTAAGGTAGAATGGGCGTTCGCATGAAAAATGGCTAAGGACTCAAAGCATAAAACATAGCTCAAGACGGCTTCCAGCCTTTTTTCGCAAACCGACTCTTGAATAGTCGGATTGCCGCTTTCTATTCAACTTGCTCAAAAACTCTTAAAAACGGCTAAGTACTTGCCTTCCCAAAGTAGCCAAGCATTTGATCCAACGGCAGTCCGCAGAGCGGCTGTCCAATTGGCGAGGTAGACAGCTAAGAGAAAGCGGCAAAGGACAAAAAGCCAAAAGAGCAATAAGCAAGAAAAGATAGAATTCAGATAAACATATTTACATAACATAGGCCCTTGGCCGAATCTTCGAGCAGAAGTTCAAAATACACCCCGGCGGGTGGAATTGTGCAAATTAACAAGTTCTTCAGAGACTAGTAAAGCAGATAAAATAAAGATAAGGCGGCAGCTTAAGAAGCGGCAGACGGATTCGGAGGGTCGGAGGAGGCGGCAGCGTCCGACGTTGGGGCGGCCAGCCGAGTAGTCTCGGCTTGATCGCCTCCGGCAGCAGTCGGCTCGGTCGAACGCGGCTCGTTGCTTGAGGCGCGGTCGAGCTGAGGCTGGCCGCCCGCTCCGATTTCTGGCGCCTCCGTCTCGCCTCCGTCCTCCGCCTCGCCTTCCTCCTCGACACTGGAACCAATCACCTCCGCCGAGTCCTCGCCGTAGTCTAGGTTCATCCCAAACCACTCCGGCGGTACCTCCTCGCCGTCTTCAGACCGCTCGGGGACGAAGATGCTGGTGTCGGTGTACTCGGCGATCGCCGCAGCACGCTTGACGAGGGTGTCCTCCGCAGCTGCCAGCTCCGGCTGGGCCTCCGACCGAAGTGTGGCCAGCCGGTCTAGATCCAGCCCCGGATACCACGCCTTGACGAACTCCAAGGCCCGGCGCGCTCCAGCTCGGGCCGAGGAACCCTTCCAGGCCTCAAGACGACCAGCCGCGACCTCCAGCCAGTCGGCCGTCAGGCTGGGGGTGCGCAGAACCTGCATGTCCGGCCATAGGGCGGCAATCGCCTGGGCACCGACACGCTGAAGCCGGCGCAACATCCGGTGAGTCGGTCGAAGTCGAGCCTCGATGCTCAGGATATGTTCATCAAGGGTTCGGGGGGTGTCAGCAGCGATCTCTGCACCTTCCGTCCTCCGACCTTCATGATCGGCCTCGATGGCTTGGATGGCGGCCTGAGAGTGCCCAGGAAAGAAGTCTGCCAAGACGGAAGAAACGAAGAAGCAAGTCAAAAACCAGGAGTCGGCACGACTTATAGTCGGCAGCTCAAAGAAAGTAAAGAAACTCACCATCAACGATGTCTTCAATCTCATGGAAGCCGGAGGCCAGCATCGCCTCCTTGTCAGACCAGGAGGAGCGCTCGCTCGCGAACTCGGCTAGGAGGGCGGTTTCCATCTCTTCCGCCTCCTTCTGCGTCTTCGCAAGCAGCTCCCTCTGCTCTGCCAATTGAGTGGCCAGCAGATCGCGCTCTGTGGCGAGCTTGCTGCACTCCTCCCCCTTGGCGCGCAATGCGGAGTTGGCCTCGCTCAGCTGCTGTTGAAGAGCAGCATTGGCTACTGAAGAGATGGAAGAAAGAAGGCGTTAAGTCAACAGTAAAGAAGGTCGCCGGGAAGATCCGGCCCAACTGCTCAGCAGTCGGCCCGAATCTCGGGGACTACAGCCCGCGGGTGCGCCAGCGTGCCCCTGCAAAGAAGAAAAAAGGACTTACTCCAGCTCTCCAACAAGTCGGCGGTCCGCTTGCCCAGCTCTTCAACGTTACAGTTGAAGGCAGTGACGCGGAGGTTGTGGTAGTCCTGCGGCGAGCATTTCAGACAAAAGTTAGTACCCAGAGTTCATCAATTGGAGTTCCGGCCCGCCTACTCAGCAGCCGGCCCGAAACTCGGGGACTACACCCAGTGGGTGCACTGGCGCGCCCCCATAGAGAGGAACAAGAAAACAAGGACCAAAGGAAAAAGCATACCCGGACGGCTGCCCGCGATGCCAGGAACGCCTTGGTGCAATTCTGGAGAGCGTCGCCCTTAGCACGAAGCTTCGCCTAGATGTCCAGAAGCGCCTGGTTCAGCGGCCCTGTGCCGCCTCCTCGCACCCACCCAATGGGCGTGGCGCTCGTCGCTTCGGTGTCTGGGATCGCCGAGCTGGCGGTGCCGGCCTCCAGGGGGCGGGGTGCCGAAGTCGCCTTCTCCAGACGGCGGCGCGTTGGCGAGCCGACTTGGAGGAGTTACCTCGCCACGGCCTCGTCTTCAGTCGGTGGCACCAGAGGGTCCGCTGGCTGTTTGCCTTGCGCGTTCTCGGACAGCGGCGGAGGTGGCGGCGAAACGATCATGTCCGGCGTAGAGGAGCCGCTGCCTTCCCTCTCCACGACGGGGTTCTCGCCGTCGGCTTCCCCAGTCTGCCCCGCGAACTCCGGAGGCGGCGGCGCAGAATTCAGCGGGGTGACGAACACCGCCGATTGGTGGCGTGCGGCCTCCTCAGCCTGCCGCTTCGTCGCGGCGGCGGCTTCGGCCTCCGCCAGTTTTTTCTTGGCGGAGGCCTCCGCCCTATCGGCCTCCGCCTTCTCCAGGCGAGCGGCCTCTTCTTCGTTGCGCCTCTCCTGCGCATTCTGCTCTGTTGCCTCCCGGAGGTCAGCAGCGGGGTCAATCCGCCGAGTGGTGGCGGACGTCTCCGCTGACCCCATGACGGAGGCGGCAGTGACCCTCTCAAGAGTGAGGGGAGCCCTGAAGCAAGGGAAGCAAGCAAAAGACTCAGACAAATCCACAAAGAAAGAATAAAGCGTTGAGACAGAATACTCACGCAGAGACCAATGGCGGCTTCTTCACTTCCTTATGGCAGTGGATGGCCTTCGCAGTCGCCTCGTCCCGCCGGGGCGCCGCGGCCGAACCCTTGGGCTTCTTCAGCTGACTGCCGAACAAAGTCGGCACGACCCTGCGCTTCTTCCCGCCGCCTGGAGCACCCGGTGCGGCAGAAGAGCCCGCGCCAGGCTGGCTGGCTCCTGGCCGATGGCGGGGGGCGACTTCTCCCTCGGCATCGTCATCAGGCCAGTCGGCGAAAGTGGCCGAAGGCCTGAAGTCGTCTGCTGCTCCTCCTCCTCCCTCGGCGTCGTCCTCCAGATCCGCCGCCCCCAGATCGGGGTCGTCGACGTCGCTCTCCGCCCGGTCCGCAAGGAACTCGCGGGCCGGCCCCGAGGTGCCGGCTGGTGGATGGAGGAGGGGATTCTGACCAAAGCCGACTGGTCAAAACAAACTCGGCGAGAAAGAAGACAATCCAGAGAAAGAAAGAAAGAAAAGGCAACTCACCACGGTCGGGGGGTTGGCGCGGGAGTACGGCTCCTTGCCGAACCGCCAATCCTGTAGGAGCTTACTGTCCGAGAGGTAGTTCACCATGAAGGCCACCTCCTCGTGAGGCATGTCCTTGGTGCACATCCGACTCGGGTCGCGGTGCCCGCTCATTTGGCATATCATATGGGGGCGGCCTTGGAGCGGAAGAACTCGGCATGCCAAGAAGGCGACCAGCAGGTCTGGACCAGTCAAGCCCTCCGACTGTGTCAGCAATCGGAGTCGCGCGATGGCGCCGGCTCCCGCAGGCGTCAACGACTTGGCCCGGTACGACCAGTTGGGCAGTCTCCCAGCCGGCTGGCCGGCTTCGAAAGCCGGCAGGTTGACCCAGTCGCCCCTCGCGGCGATGCTCCTGACGTAGAAATACGATCTCTGCCACATCTTCACCGACTTTATCAGCAAGATGGAGGGGAAGGGGTTGTCGGCCCCCGACCTTCGCACGGCGATGAAAGCGCCGCATTGAGCCGGCACGCCTGTAGCCTGGGTGCCGAGCTTGGAGAAGAAGAACTCCCCCCAGAGTTCGAGGGTGGGGAGGACTCCGAGGAAGCCTTCGCACAGGGCCACGAAGGCGGACAGCAGCACCACCATGTTGGGCGTGAGGGGGTGCGGCTGGAGGCCGTAGAACTCCAGGAAGGAGCGGAAGAAGCTGCTCGCCGGCAGCCCCAACCTGCGCAGGCAGTGCGAGCGGAAGATGACCCGCTCGCCCTCCTGCGGCGCAGGGGAAATCTCCCCCCTCGGTGCGAGACGCACCCGCACGTGATCCTCACCAGGGAGCCAACAAGTTTTGCGGAGGAACTCGATGTGGTCATCGTGAACTTCGGAGCCGTCCCAGGTGCCGGAGCGCACCGGGGGAGGCGCAGCGGCAGAGGAAGAGCTCATCGCGAGCTGATCGCCGCGGCGTTCGTCGAAGCTTGGGCGCGCGGCGGAGCGAAGAAGAAGGATAAGGAGAGCGACGAGCAGTGAGAAGGAGAAGGAGAGCGATGAGCAGTGGGAAGGAGGGGCGCGCGTGCTCCGCCGCGCCCCCCTCTTTCCCCTACTTATAGCCTCGTGGGCTGCGAAGCCGAGGGGGCGGCCGTGGGATTTACTGCGCCCACGACCCCACGACCCCCACGTTTCACGACAAAGTTACTACGCGCAGTAACTCCACGTGAATCCCAACCGTCCGCCGGGGCCACGGCGGATCCGCTCGAGCGCCGAGGTGCGGTAGTGGTGGGCCCCGCCTACAGGCCTGTCCCGTCGCGCGCGTGGACTGGCAGGATGGCCCAGCCACGTGTCATCGCATGACAAGCCTAGAGCAGGCGGTGGCCTGGAGGCTTAGCCAGCACGCTACTTGAATCCCGCTGCGACGTTCGAAATATTGTGCGAGACAGAGTTGGGCGAGTCTGATTCCTTCTAGCCGGCCCGGCAGAAGTCAACCAAGAACCACGTATCGAGTACCCAGAAAGAGAAACTGCTGAGGCTTCTCGGCCGATCACCCGCGGCGCCTCACCAGCTTCGGGGACTACTGTCGGAGAAATGGGCCACGGGTAGGCCGACCCGAGCCCCAGAACCTTTCAAGACATCGGGGCAAGCTGTGCCCCTCAAGACCCCAGGACGAAGAGCCGCCTTCTGAGAAGTCGGCGGCAAGATGGTCGACTGCCCACACGCGGCCGAGTCCCAGGGACGACTTCAGGATAAGCCGACTCCTGACCGGCGACTTCCAAAGATCCCGGCTTTGGGGAGTCGGCCCGCGACTCCAACAAACCCCATGACCTCATCAAGAGGGACGGGGCTGGGGAGTGGCTACAGTGATGCCCACTCCCACCCTTACTGAGGGCAGACATGGCCACAGCACGCCGTACCCCGGAAGATCTCCGTGCGGCATGGCACTATTGCCATACCGGCCCTGACGTAAGCACCGCAGGACCGAATCTGGCACCCACGATGGCTTGTCTGTACGGCCTGGGGGCATTGGGTCCCACCAGCCAACGGGACCCTAGAAGACGGCAAGTGTACCACCAGTCGGACTCGTTGGGAGCCGGCCCCCGGGAGTCGGCCAAGCCCTCCCCCGGGGTCCACGTGCCATTAATCTGATGCGATGGAGAGTGGCAATAGTGATCGCCCGCCAAGCGGCCGGGCTATTGCCACGACCCCATGATCAAGCCTGCGTCATCAGAAGCACGGCTACAGTGATCAGCCGCCGGCAAGACCCGCCCGCGGCAGACGCGGCCTGACAACTCCGTACCAGACTAGTCGGCGGGGCCCACCAGTCGGCGGGCCCCAGCAGTCGGCGGAGAAGACGGAGGCCAGAGGCACTGACGGCTGGGCCCAGGCCCAGCCGGATTACCATTGTACCCCTGGGGGGTAGGCCTATATAAACCCCCCAGGGCACCCATGCAAAGGGTTGGAATCCATTAGCTCTAGACCAGACCATACAAGAGGGAGAGAGCTAGCCTTGCCCTCTCCTACCTCCAGGAAACAGCTCAAGGAGCAATCGTGTAAACACCTTGCTATAGTGATCATGCGGAGACCCCGCAGAGCAGCAGTAGGGGTGTTATCTCCTCGGAGAGCCCTGA
The DNA here is from genome assembly GCF_056163025.1 of Triticum urartu. Classification (NCBI taxonomy): domain Eukaryota; kingdom Viridiplantae; phylum Streptophyta; class Magnoliopsida; order Poales; family Poaceae; genus Triticum; species Triticum urartu. Next base: position 122,937,273 of record NC_141874.1, on the reverse strand, counting down.
AGCTGGGTAAGATTCACCGGCGTGCATGTCTTCGCCTTATCCCGTTTCCAGGCACCGGTGACGTTCTACTCACCCCCACCATGATAAGCCATCCTTTGGCATATGTCGCACCCAACCCCCGACAGTTTTACCTCCATCAAGAGGGCCCGAACCTGGGTAAAACATCGTGTCCCCTGCCTCATGTTACCATCCGCCTTAGACACACAGTTCGGGACCCCCTACCCGAGATCCGCCGATTTTCACACCGACACCGGCCTTGGTGTGGAATATGTGGCATCGTTGGTCTTCTTCTTGGTGATGTTGGAGAGTCAAGACTTTGGAGACAACAAGTGCGGGGCTTGAGTCTTCATCGCAAAAGACTTGTTCTTCTTCATTGTTCACTTGGCGGTGCATGGCGACTTGCTCGAGGGCTTCCATTTTGCCTTCGCTCATGGAGTCATAAGTGCCATCGTCGTTGAAGACCATGGTTCGCTTGTTGGTGCACTCGTAGGACTTGTGGCCTCGGCCTCTGCAAGTGAAACACTTGAAGGAACTCGTCTTGACGGTCTCATCGGTTGAGGTTGATGATGATGAAGCTCTCGGCTTGAAGTTGCTCGTAGGAGGATGGCTTGTAGGTGACGAAGCTTTCTTGGAAGTCGACTTGTCGATGTTGGAAGTACAAGGTCTTGTAGTCGGTGTTGGAGTCGTTGAAGCTTGGTTATTGGAGAAGCCGTAGGACTTGGATGAGAACTTGGGATACTTGAAATCATCTTGCACTTGGCGTTCCGCTTTGGTAGCTTGGTGCACTAGCTTGATGAGATTTGAGTATGGTTGGAAGTCGGCGATCTTCTTGATAGGATGATTGAGTCTATTCAAGAAACGTGCCATTGTTTGCTCATCATCTTCCGTGACATTGGCTCTTATCATTGCAATCTCCATCTCCTTGTAGTATTCTTCAACGCTCTTTGTTCCTTTCTTGAGTTCTTGGAGTTTCTTGAAGAGGTCGTGGTTGTAGTAGGTAGGTACAAAGCGTGCTCTCATGACATCCTTCATTTGCTCCCAAGTAGTAATGGGTGGTTCACCTCTTGCCTCTCGGCGCTCTATGATTTGTTCCCACCAAATGAGGACATAGTCTTGGAACTCAAGGGATGCCATTGCGATCTTCTTCTCTTCTTCATAATTGTGCAAACGGAAGATCTTGTCAACCTTCAATGCCCATGAAAGGTACTCTTCGAGATCGCTGCTTCCGTTGAACTTGGGCATGGTGAACTTGAGTTTGCCATAGCGTTGCTCTTCATTGTGTTGGGGTCGAGGATGATGACGCCCATGTTGTTGATGAATGATCAACTCGTGGTGCTCTTGGCGCGGAGGGTTATTATCGTCATGTTGTTCTTGCCGTGGAGGATCTCCATTCTCTTCATGCTCTTGATTGACTTGTTGTTCTTGGCAAGCTTGTGGAAGAGCTTGTCGAGATCGAGGAGGAACTTGACGATGCACGCGAGCTTGAAATCTTCGTTCTTGAATTTCTTCATGAAGTGCTTCCTCTTGTTCACGGGCTTGTCGGCTTCGGTTGGCAACGGCTCGACTCGAATCACATAGAGCTTGTTGCGCCGCAAGTTCTTGAGCATCATGGAGTTGTTGTTCTTTATGTTGTGCCTCGGCATCTTGAGCATTTTGGTGTAGACGCACTCGCTCTTCCTCTTCATGTTGGCGTTGTCGTTGTCGTTCTCATGCTAGCGCAAAGGCCTCTTGAGTTTGACGTTGTCGGCGCTCTTGAGAGTCGGTGTCTCGTAGGGGATTGAGGCTTGCTTGACGGTCGGTGCACGCGGCTCAGCGAAGAGTGTTCGATGTCGGTGTACTTGAGCCGGAGAGGGTGAAGTCGGAGTGGCGGCTTGAATGGCTCCTTCTTGAAGTTGAAGACGAGCGGTTGAGCAACAAAGAACGAATTTTGTCCATCCTTGTGTCATTCTCTTGCTTGTGATCGTCGAGCTTGTGGTCGAAGTAGTCCCTTGTACGTTGCTCGTAAAGTCACAAGTCGGCGGCAAGGTTGTCGATGCGTTCACTCATAGCTTGTTGCTCTTGATGCAAAGCACGTTGTGCACCAAAGAGGTGTCACTTGGTGACGAAGGAGTTCATGTCGTCCTCTTGCTCCATGAAGAGTGGGCTGGTAGAAGTAATTGGCCTATCCATCATTCCAAGACAAATGTGAGTGGTAGAGAGAGAAGAACGAGTACCAAATGTACCTTGACCGAAGTTGAAAGTGGATCGAGGATCACTCCAATGTAGGACAAGGAAATAGCACAATTGGTACTAGTTCTTGTCGGTTTCTCACACCTACACAAGTAAAAGCTTTTGGTGGAGCTTGGTTAGGATGGGGGCACAAAAATTTGATGCAATTGTAAGTGAGCTTCAATAATGTTGGAAAAGATTCGCAAGATGCAATGTAACAAGTAGACCAAGCATATAAGGTACACGGAAACACATACGCAAAAAGATAAGTGGGGTTGTGCAACCAAGGGTGAGCCAAAATGTGGAATCCACAAAAATGCTCTTGTTGCACAACACTACAGAGACGCTAGCACGATTGCACAATAGGCGGATACAAGAACTTGTGCACAACCTACTTAGCAAAAATGCAACGACTTCTATCCCAAATATTGTGTATGCAAGGTGTTGCTATGATATGATCCAAGATGATTGAGTATGACAATCTTAATGTTTTAAGATGCTATGTTTCTTGCTTAAAAGCTCTTTGCTTATCTTTTCTCTTTGCTTAAAAGCTTGTTTGGCTCTTTGATGTTTGAGCTCTTTTCTCATGCAATGCTTGACGAACCAAGATAGCAAATGAGTATGCGATGACAACTTTGTGACACAAGAGATGAAACCAATATATGCAACAATGATGTATGTATGCTATGGGAAGTATGATCACTAATGTGCACAAGTCTCGTTGTTGGCAATACTCAATGGCTAGTCTCGATGGGTAAGCAACGCAAAGGAGTAAGGCTATGATGGCTATCGAAGTAATGGCAAGAGTGATATGTCCAATACCAAGATGAGGTTACCGGTCTTGCTTCCGGTATGGTGTCAAAATGATGGCACGAATACCAAGGTGTAGTCGAGGTGGTCGTTGTTGATGACGATGTAGGACACGTCTGTGGCGAAGATGAGCGGCGGTGATGTCAATGTCGAACCGTACCAAGATAGCCGAAACACAAAAGGATACGGTACCGCAACTCAAATTCTCAAACCCTGAAGTAGCAAATGTGTCAGAGAGAGAAACGGTCCAAAAATGGCTGGGATATGCGGAAGTGGTGGAGCTATGCGGGAGTATATATGGTATATGGTGGGCACCGGAACAAAAATTGGTGGAAATTGGGTGGAAAACGGGGTGGTGGATGGAGATGTTGCTGCCAGGGGTCGGATGTCCGGGTGGGAGGCCGGATGTCCGGGGGCCGGGTGTCCGGGCTGGACGGGCCGGATGTCCGGGCTCTGGATCCGGGGACGAATGGGATGAACACCGCGAGGAGAGGTTAAAACCGGGCAAAATTTGGAGGAATTTGTGGATGGAAATTGGGGGGAAAAGGATGGGAATCTAGATCCACTCAAAACAAAGCAAATCCACGGATCCAAACCAACAAAATCTCAACACACCAACAAATCACAAAAAATTGGGGCCATTTTTGGTGGGGAATTTTCCAATTAGGACGAAAAACAACAAAACAAGGCTAGAAAACACAATAGGGAGGCTCTGAAATCGTGATCAACCTGGCTCTTGATACCAAGATGATGTAGGGTAGAACCCTAATCGCCCGATCTTTCACGAAAGGAGTGGATCCCGCGAAGAACACGGGGAACACGAGGGGAAAACAAGGGAAATCACGAGGGGAAACACGAGAGAATCACTCAACCAACAAGAAATAGTCACACATGTGCTAGATCCTCGAGTACATAAAGTAAGATACATGATCCACAATCAACTAGGGACGATACACGGTAACCGGTCTTCTCCGTGAGGAGGTCTTGAAGTTCTTCTCCAAAGGGATCTTCTCCGTAGAGGCCGCGGTCTCTCTCGTGGAGTAGATCCGATGTGGATGAGCAATGCTCTATCTCTAAAATGAGCTAAACCAATGCTAACCCTAGAAAGTTGTACGGGATGGAGTATATACAGTCTAGGGGGAGAAGGGATACACGAGCCTCGGCCCTTCACTCTGCACAGACAGGGGAGGCCGGATGTCCGGACTGGTCGGGCTGGATGTCCGGGCTTTCAGGCGACGCCAGATGTCCGGGCTGGGGGCCGGATGTCCGGGCTGGAGTGGTGGCATTTGTTGCTCTCGGGTTCGGAGGGGCCGGATTTCCGGGCCGGTGGCCGGATGTCCGGGGGCTCGGAAGGGGCCGGATGTCCGGGCTGCCGGGGCCGGATGTCCGGGGCCTATAGCCTTCTGTGGCTGGGCTGCTGTAGAGGAAGACGCTCTAGGGGCCGGATGTCCGGGGCCTGGGAGATGCTCTTGGCTCCTTCCGTTGGTTCTCCTCATCCGTGGACTTGGGGACTTGTACACCTTAGTGCGCATCTTCGGGAGGGCCCTCTTGGTGTCTAATCATGCACAACACCTCGGACTTAGGTAGTAGCCATGTCTCATGCATAGAAAGTGGAAGTTCGGAGAGGAGTGAGTTCACCTTATCTTCGATAGCTTTGGCTCGGGCTCGTGTCATTGGTCCAATTGGTGTCTTTGGAGGTGTTGGTGCATCCATGGGGATGATCATGGGATGCTCCGCATCACATGTGGGCCTACTAAGTTGACGTGTCCCCTAGAAAATAAGTAAGTTGACGCGTATGCAAGGCTTCGTCAACTAATAGTCAACACACGGTTCTAGCAGCAGTGACCGTTGGATGTCCATCCAATGGATGTCTTGCTTCTTCTTCAATCTTGGATATTCTAGCTTCAGCCGCCCAAAAAATGATTCCTCCCCCTGACATCTAGGGCGCACCGTTTCGGAGGCTGAGCTGTGGGCCAACTAAGTTGAGCGTACCAAGGGCTTTGTCAACTTAGTCAATATAAACGATTCTAGCTGCAGTGACCGTACGATGTCCATCCAACGGCCGTCGTGCTTCTTCAACCTCTGGTCTTCTTGATCCAGCCACCCAAAGCATCGTTGGTCGTGCCGCCTGCTCCTGCCTCCCATGGCTGGCTTTGGTGCCGCGGAGGCCTCACCGCCCCCTACTACTCCCATCGCTGGCCAGGCCATCCCTCTGCTCTTCCTGCTCCAACCGCCCAAACAAGCGCCGGCGGGACTGCCTGCTCCCTCCTCTCGAGGCCGGGTGTGCTGCCGCGCAAGCCTCACTGCCCCATCGTACTCCCATCGCTGGCCTAGCCAACCCTCTACTCACCCACACCTGTTGTTATTCTCTGGCGATAGCAGACGAACCAGTAAACCCTCGTACTCCCCTCCGCGTGGGAAACAACTGTCGAGTCTTCCATGGCTTCGTGTCATTTACTACCTCTTGAGCATGTGTTGGTTTTCCCTTGAAGAGGAAAGGGTGATGCAGCAAAGTAGCGTAAGTATTTCCCTCAGTTTTTGAGAACCAAGGTATCAATCCGATAGGAGACAACGCACAAGTCACCTAGTACATGCACAAACAATAAAGAACCTTGCCACCAACGCGATAAAGGGGTTGTCAATCCCTTCACGGTCACTCGCAAAAGTGAGATCTAATAAAGATAGTAAAGTAAATATTCTTGGTCTTTTTGTTGTATAGATTGGAAAGTATAGATTGCAAAATAGTAAATGAGATGCAATGTAAATAAAAGAGATGCAATATAATAAGAAAGAGACTCGGGGGGCCATAGGTTTCACTAGTGGCTTCTCTCAAGATAGCACGTATTACGGTCGGTGAACAAATTACTGCCGAGCAATTAATAGAAAAGCGCATAGTTATGAAGATATCTAAGGCAATGATCATGAATATAGGCATCACGTCCATGTTAAGTAGATTGAAACGATTCTGCATCTACTACTATTACTCCACACATCGACCGCTATCCAACATGCATCTAGGGTATTAAGTCATAAGAACAGAGTAACGCATTAAGCAAGATGACATGATGTAGAGGGATAAACTCAAACAATATGATATAAACCCCATCTTTTTATCCTCGATGGCAACAATACAATACGTGCCTTGCTGCCCCTACTGTCACTGGGAAAGGACACCGCAAGATTGAACCCAAAGCTAAGCACTTCTCCCATTGCCAAAAGATCAACCTAGTAGGCCAAACTAAACCGATAATTCGAAGAGATTTGCAAAGATATCAAATCACACATATAAGAATTCAGAGAAGAACCAAATAATATTCATAGATAATATTGTTCATAAACCCACAATTCATCGAATCTCGGGAAACACACCGCAAAAGAGTATTACATCGAATAGATCTCCAAGAACATCGAGGAGAACTTTGTATTGACAATCAAAGAGAGAAGAAGCCATCTAGCTAATAACTATGGACCCGAAGGTCTGTGGTAAACTACTCATGCTTCATGGCTATGGTGTTGATGTAGAAGCCCTCCGTGATTGATTCCCCCTCCGGCAGATCCCCCAAAGAGGCCCCAAGATGGGATCTCACGGGTACAGAAGGTTGCGGTGGTGGAAAAGTGGTTTTGTGTCTCTTTGCGATGTTTCTAGGGTATAAGAGTATATATAGGCGGAATAAGTATGTCGGTGGAGCTACGAGGGGCCCACGAGGGTGGGGCCGCGTCTACCCCCCTGGGCGCGCCCTCCTGCCTCGTCGCCGCCTCGTGGTGTTCCAGACTTCAACTCCAAGTCTCCTGGTTTTCTTTTGATCCAAGAAAGATCACCGCGAAGGTTTCATTCCGTTTGGATTCTGTTTGGTACTCCTTTTCTGCGAAACTCTAAAATAGGCAAAAAAACAGAAACTGGCACTGGGCCTCCGGTTAATAGGTTAGTCCCCGAAATAATATAAAAGAGCATATTAAAGCCCATTAAACATCCAAAACATATAATATAATAGCATGAAACAATCAAAAATTATAGATACGTTGGAGACGTATCAAGCATCCTCAAGCTTAATTCCTGCTCGTCCTCGAGTAGGTAAATGATAAAAACAGAATTTTTGATGTGGAATGCTACCTGACATAATTATCAATGTAATTTTCTTTATTGTGGCATGAGTGTTCAGACCCGAAAGATTCATAACAGAAGTTTAATATTGACATAAAAATAATAATACTTCGAGCATACTAACAAAGTAATCATGTCTTCTCAAAATAACATGGCCAAAGAAAGTTATCCCTACAAAATCACAAAATCTAGCTATGCTCTATCTTCATCACACAAAATATTTAAATCATGCACAACCCTGAAGACAAGCCAAGCAATTGCTTCATACTTTTGATGTTCTCAAACTTTTTCAGTCTTCATGCAATACATGAGCGTAAGCCATGGACATAGCATTATAGATGGAATAGAATGGTGGTTGTGGAGAAGACAAAAAGGAGAAGATAGTCTCACATCAACTAGGCATATCGATGGCTATGGAGATGCCGATCAATAGATATCAATGTGAGTGAGTAGGGATTGCCATGCGACGGATGCACTAGAGCTATAAGTGTTGAAAGCTCAAAAAGAAACTAAGTGGGTGTGCATCCAACTAGCTTGCTCACAAAGACCTAGGGCATTTTGAGGAAGCCCATCATTGGAATATACAAGCCAAGTTCTATAATGAAATATTCCCAATAGTATATGAAAGTGACAACATAGGAGACTCTCTATCATGAAGATCATGGTGCTACTTTCAAGCACAAGTGTGGAAAAAGGATAGTAGCATTGTCCCTTCTCTCTTTTTCTCTCATTTTTTTGGGCCTTTTCTCTTTTTATGGCCTTTTTCTCTTTTTTTTATTTTTCGTCCGGAGTTTCATCCCGGCTTGTGGGGGAATCATAGTCTCCATCATCCTTTCCTCACTGGGACAATGCTCTAATAATGAAGATTATCACACTTTTATTTACTTACAACTTGAAAATTACAACTCGATACTTAGAACAAAATATGACTCTATGTGAATGCCTCCGGCAGTGTACCAGGATGTGCAATGAATTAAGAGTGACATGTATGAAAAATTATGAACGGTGGCTTTGCCACAAATACGATGTCAACTACATGATCATGCAAAGCAATATGACAATGATGGAGCGTGTCATAATAAACGGAATGGTGGAAAGTTGCATGGCAATATATCTCGGAATGGCTATGAAAATGCCATAATAGGTAGGTATGTGTCAGTGTCAAAACCGGCGGATCTCAGGTAGGGGGTCCCGAACTATGCGTCTAGGATTGATGGTAACATGAGACGGGGGACACGATGTTTACCCAGGTTTGGGCCCTCTCTATGGAGGTAATGCCCTACTTCCTGCTTGATTGATCTTGATGAATATGAGTATTACAAGAGTTGATCTACCACGAGATCGTAATGGCTAAACCCTAGAAGTCTAGCCTATGTGGGTAAGGTAATGAGTATATGTGTTGTCCTTTCCGGACTATCCCCCTCGGTTTATATAGACACCGAGGGAATCTAGGGTTTACATGGAGTTGGTTACATAAGAAGGAATCTTCGGTCACCAAGCTTGCCTTCCACGCCAAGTAGAGCCCAATCCGGACACAGTGCAGTCTCCGGCCTTCATGTCTTCACAGCCCATCAGTCTGGCCCATGGATAATAGACCGGACGCCCGAGTACCCCTTAGTCCAGGACTCCCTCAGTAGCCCCCGAACCAGTCTTCAATAGCGAGGTGCTTGGCACATATATTGCCTTTGACGTTGCAAGGCGGGTTCCCTCTTCAATGATCTCCAAGTAATGTATTCGACCATTGATCCAATGTTGCCTCATTGGCTTCTGCGCGTTGAATAATCTTTGTCCTCCACGTGTCGAGTGAATGTGGAAAGTCAGGGTATTTTTGCGAATAACACCCCATCCATGCGAGGAAGAGCGCCTACTTAAAGAGATTGGATCCTAGATCCGTTCAGCGCTACGCAGAAGAAATCCCCAGAGACTGCTTAGGAGAAACCATTCCAGCATGGCTAGTGCTCCCAGCTCCTCCGCTCGTCCCATCCCAGAGAAAGGCGAGTGGGAGAGGTGTTCCGTGTCTCATAGCCGATTGACAAAGTTTCAAACGCAGGGATTCCTTCCCCATGCAGATCTAGTCCCTGTTCGAACGGGGCTAGCTCTCTTCAATGAGGGGACTCAGGCAGAGGACTTCCCCAATCCGTCCGAGGGAGAGCGAGTGTGTTTTGTCCCCTACCTGCTAAGAGGCGTTGGATTTCCAATCCATCTGTTCCTCCGAGGGCTTCTGGAATACTACGGCCTCCAGCTACACAACTTCACTCCGGCCTCTATTCTGCACATTGCGGGTTACGTCGCTTTATGCGAACTTTTCCTGGCTGTCGAGGCTCATTTCGAATTGTGGAGGAAGCTGTTCTGTCTCGTCCCGCGCAATCACAAACGGTCAATATTTGAAGTGGGCGGAGCCGAAGTATGGCGTGTCGCCGATACCGGATATCCATCCGGCACACCAAGGAAGGCACCCGATGAATGGCCCTCCAAATGGTTTTATATAGAGGACGTTGCGCTTCCCGACCCGATTCGAAAGGGGTCTTCCTGAATTTGCGCGCGCCCCGCTGCAGAAACGCCATAGTTGGCGTCCCCGGAGTCTTGAAGAGGAAGATGGCGCGGAGGTTCGTCAGCTGATGAGCAGGATAAAAGAGCTCGCTCGGTCCGGACTCATAGTAATCGAGGTTATGGTGATTTCCATAGCGCGAGGGGTTCAGCCACTCCAATACAGAGGGCTTCCAATGTGGCATTACAATGGGGAGGACGACGCCTCTCGCTGCGGCCGGAAAGGTCCGGATACCCCTACCACTTTGCCTAAGATATTAGCAAAACTGTTCAAAGGGGAGGAAAAGGAATTTCTCCGCATTAAATTTAGGGACGGGTATTCTATGTATAACCCTCCCAGCTGGGTAAGGCCCGACCCCTCTGCTTTTACTCCTTCCATCTCCGAATTGCCATTGATAAACTTCTAGCTTGTTTGCTTATGACAGCACTGGCGAAAGGTTACCGAGGGATTTTATAGTCCCACGCCACAGCTGGAGGACCACAACTGGGAGCTCGATCCCGGGTTCGAAGAGGATCCGGATATATTTGTGGTGCGTGGGTGTTTTACCAGATGAGCTACGATGGCACAGAAGTAGCCATCATCGCCGACTACCCCGGTCTTCTTCCAGGTTCACACGTAAGTGATCCGAACACCCCTTATTCAAAATAGATCTCTCCTTCCTTCTTACCCACCGCACTGACTTGTGCTCAAAAGGGGAAAGGTTCAGCGTGCCGTACTACTCCAAGGGTACCTCCGAAGAGAGCGTCCCCCACTCCGGGCGAGCCTTCCAAGAGGAAAGCAAACGAAGATACGGTCGTGCCCTCATCGAAGAGGTATGAATTTGCCAACCTGCACCTGAGCAGTCACATCCAACCGTGACCTTCCTGTTATCCATGTGTCAGGAGAAAGATGCGCCGACCATATCCGGAGGTACGAGCGGTCGTACTTCCCGCAGCCAGGATTCAAATTCTGCCATGAAGACAGGGGCTGATGCGGAGGCGAAGCCGGGCTGTCCTCCGGCCGAGGACTCGGATGATGTATCCGTCACCAACTCGAAAGTGGAGAGTGCAATGAATCATCGACGCCGTCGGGCCATTTTACAAGACCCCGGCTTTTCATAAGAGTCGTTTAACGCCTTCAACTTGGCCAATGCATACATCCAAGCTGCTCGAGATGGGATTAATAGGGACACAAAGCAACATTTAAAAGGAGTTGAAACAACTGATTTAAGGATCAACTTATGACCAGGTGCTTACGGAGAAGAACACCCAGCTAGCTCAGGAGCTGGAAAAGTGTCAGCGTCGGCTGCTTGCTGCCAATGCCGAACTGGAGAAATACAAGGCATCTCCCAGTAATGTTTCCTTCTATCGAAAATTCGTAATGATACACCGATAGTGCGAACCTGGGTGCTAATCTTTGTGTTGGGCCGTTAGACCAAGTACAAGAGCAGCTGGACGCCGCTCGAAGCGAAGAACACGGAGCCAAAAAGCTACTAGCAGCGGGCGAGCGTGTATTGACAAAAGTCGTTCAAGAGAAAAAGAAACTCCAGGACTCGAACTCCAAACTGGGCGAAGAACTGAAAGATGTGTGAGCTCAGCTAGCTAACTCTGCGAAGGAGAACAAGAAGCCGCGAGGCGGCATATTCAGTATGTGGCCACTTTTGTTTTATAACAGTTTTGGAGGTAACGGTAGCTGATATAGGTGTGATTGCAGGTGTTTTGACGAACCGCCCCGAAGAGGAGGTGTCCGGATCATCGAATGATCTTCTGCAAGGGCTGTCGCAGTTGCACGAGCAAGCTCGGCAGGCGATGCGGAGTGTAGCCAAGGCTTAATGGCCATCCGACCCCCCTCCAGGAAGCATGGAGAAGCTGGTAGAGCTATTCAAGGGAGCGCGGTGGCGTATCCGGCTGTGGAATATATCGGCATGCCGAGAGGGTGCACGAGAGGCCTGGGCCATGGTGAAGACGCGATATACCAAGATGGATCCTAATCACATGGCTCGTGTAGGACCACTAGGGTTGAATGGGGAAGAAATTCCCGTTAGTTTAGTATATGACCAAGTAGAGGTGGCCGCCAAATATTCCCAACAGGATTGTAAGTTAGACTGCCTGTTGGAAGGTGTAGAGGAGGAGGTTTTCGAGTCCAAGTGACTGTGTACTTTCCTCATCTAGCTGAATTGTATATCATTTGTCATGGCAGACCTTTTCGCTTCAACCTCCGGTCTCGAAGGTGCGGAGTGTTTTCGAATATCGTCGCAACCGAATAGGCCAGGGTATGCCTGGAAAACTAGGCGTAGGGGTCATAGTTACTTGAATAGACAAGTTGTATCCGGCTAGCTATGTTATATTACATTGATATCGTAAGAAACATCTTCCAGAGAGAATAGTTCCGTTAAGGGTGTGAGCATGCATTTAATGCGCATGTCCGAATTGTGGTGTGAGCACCACAGTTTGTATAACTTCTGGGGGTGCACAATGGAGTGAGTTTTAAAAAACATCTTTAATTCACCGATCGAATATTCCCTTAAGAACGCTAGCTTTCGGCTTCACCCAGTCTGAGGTACACATCCGGATGACCCGGCAGTAACAATCACAGAGGTGCTCCTTTTATGCCCTATCCAAACTAACGGGAACATAGGTCATAAGAACAGGAGCCACGCAACCCAGCTTGGGCAAAACTTAAGTCATATCGATGCATATAATGGCAAAGAAAAGGTACTTATGGAAAAACTCATATGTGAGGAGCTTGATGCTCAAGGAATGACAAGAACTTCTGTCCGAGAAGCCCACAGGTACTAGTGGCGTACATGTTTAGAGATGTATGTGCCGATGGTGTGCGGTCTAGCCGCACCGAAGCTTTAAAGCGAGAAAGAAGAAAGTAATCGGAAAAGAGAGAAAAATAATGGAAACTACAGGGGAGGAGGAGACGAACAAGGGGTTTAGCGCGAGGCATAGAATCTCCAGAGTCTGGCCGCGTTCCAGGGGTTCGGCTCGAGGCGATTGTCTGATGCATCGCGAAGACGGTACGCTCCTCCGGTGAGAACTTCATTAATTATGAAGGGACCCTCCCATTTGGGCTTGAGTTTGTCCTTTTTCTTCTTCGGGAGCCGTCGAACGAGTTCGCCAACGTTGTAAGTCTTGGCCCGTACTTCTCTGCTTTGATATCTTTGAGCCTGTTGTTGGTAAACTGCTGAATGGGCTTTTGCGACATCGCGTTCCTCCTCCAGGGCATCTAGGCTGTCCTGTTGATCAAGCTCGGCTTCTCTCTCTTCGTACATACGCACTCTAGGTGAGTCGTGAATAATATCACAGGGCAATACAGCCTCTGCACCGTACACCATGAAGAGAGGTGTGTACCCGGTACTACAGTTGGGCGTGGTCCACAACCCCCAGAGTACAGAGTCGAGCTCCTCAACCCAGTGCTTGTCTGATTCTTTCAAAGACCGCACTAGTCTGGGCTTGATGCCTCTCATAATAAGACCGTTGGCGCGTTTGACTTGACCGTTGGTTTGTGGGTGGTAGACGGAGGCGTAATCTAGTTTAATACCCAGATTAGTACACCGTTTTTACCTCATCAGCTTTGAAATTGGAGCCGTTGTCAGTGATGATGATGTGTGGGACACCATAACGGTGCACAACATCGGATATGAAGTCTATCACCGGGCCGGACTCATCCGTTTTGACCGGTTTAGCCTCTATCTACTTAGTGAATTTGTCCACCATAACCAGCAGATATTTTTTCTTATGGCTTCCCCCTTTAAGGGTTCCAACCATGTTGAGTCCCTAGACCGCAAAAAGCCAAGTGATGGGGATTATTTGTAGTGCAGTGGGGGCATATGGCTTTGATTGGCAAAGCGTTGGCATCCGACGCAACGTTGGACAAGGTCCTGTGCATCCGCTCAGGCCGTCGGCCAATAAAACCCTGTACGGAAGGCCATGCTAACAAGTGCCCGAGCTGCGGCGTGGTGACCGCCGAGTCCGGCATGAATTTCAGCCAAGAGCTGCCGTCCCTCTTCCTCGGATATACATCGTTGGAGGACTCCGGTGGCGCTTTTCTTGTAGAGCTCTCCATCATGAACCTTGTAGGCCTTTGAGCGCCGGACAATGCAGCGGGCCTCATTCTGGTCCTCAGGAAGCTCCTTCCTATTAAGGTAGGCCAGGAAGGGTTCGGTCCATGGGGCAATGACTGCTATGATGAGATGCGTCGACGATGTTATGTCAGTGTTTCCGGGATCTGGGGTTATGTTTCAGTCCAGACTGGTATTGTTGTTTCCCCCCTGCCACACCACGGATGGCTTAGAGAGCCTTTCCAGGAAGATATTAGGTGGGACGGGGTCGCGCCTAGCACCAATACGAGCAAGAACATCCGCCGCTTGATTACTTTATCAAGCCACATGATGGAACTCGAGCCCCTTGAACCGGGCCGACATTTGTATGACTGCGTTACGATACGCTGCCATCTTCGGATCTTTAGCGTCGAAATCTCCATTTATTTGAGATATTGCAAGGTTTGAGTCCCCGCGCACTTCTAAGCGGTGTATTCCCGTGGAGACAGCCATCCAAAGACCATGCAATAAGGCCTCGTCTTCGGCTGCATTATTGGAGTCTATGTATAGTATTTGGAGAACGTATTGGACGACATCTCCAGTAGGTGACGTTAAAACGACACCCGCTCCTAACCCTGCCAGCATTTTGGAGCCGTCGAAGTGCATGACCCAATTGGAGTATGTGCCGTACTCTTTAGGGAGTTTTGCCTATGTCCATTCAGCGATGAAGTCGGCCAGTACTTGGGATTTGATAGCTCGACGTGGTTTATATATAATGTCAATTGGCAGGAGCTCAATGGCCCATTTGGCAATCCGGCCCATAGCATCGTGGTTGTTTATAATGTCGTTGAGTGGTACTTCGGAGGCCACCGTGATCGAACACTCCTGGAAGTAGTGACGGAGCTTTCAGGATGCCATGAAGACCGCATATGCTATTTTTTGATAATGAGAGTACCAGGATTTGCATGGTGTAAGGACAGTAGATACGTATTATACTGGCTTATAAAGCGGGAATTTGTGTCCGTCCTGTTCTCGTTCAACGACGAGTACGGCGCTCACCACCTGATGTGTTGCTGATATGTATAATAACATCGGTTCGCTGGCGTTTGGTGCGGCCAGGATTGGAATGCTCGCAAGAAGGGTTTTTATTTCTTCCAGTCCGGCTGTTGCCGTGTCCGTCCACTCGAAGTGGTCGGTTCGCCGTAGAAGGCGATAGAGTGGCAGTGCCTTTTCTCCTAATCTGGAGATAAAGCGGCTTAGAGTTGTCACGCAACCTCCAAGTTTTTGAACTTGTTTAAGGTTTGTTGGCTTAGCCAATTGTGACAAAGGTCGGATTTTGGCTGGGTTTGTTTCGATTCCCCTATTGGAGACAATGAAGCCCAGCAGATTTCCAGCGGGGACGCCGAAGACACACTTTTCCGGGTTGAGCTTGATGTCATACGCCCTGAGGTTGTCGAATGTAAGACATAAGTCATCTATTGGTGTTTCCCCGTGCCTGGTTTTGATGACGGCGTCATCAACGTAAGCTTCTACTGTTTTGCCAATCTGTTTCTCCAGGCATGTTTGGATCATGCGTTGATATGTGGCGGCGGCGTTCTTGAGCCCAAAGGGCATGGTATTGAAGCAGAATGGCCCGTATGGGGTAATAAATGTTGTTGCCGCTTGATTGGATTCCTTCATTTTGATTTGATGGTATCCGGAGTATGCATCGAGGAAACACAGTGAGTCGTGTGCTGCGGTGGCGTCAATGATTTGATCAATGTGGGGAGGGGGAAAAGGGTCCTTAGGGCAAGCCTTGTTGAGATCCTTGAAATCGACACATAGGCGCAAGGATTTATCTTTCTTTGGTACCATTACCAAGTTTGCCAGCCAGTCTGTATGCTTGATTTCTCTGATGAATCCGGCTCGATGAGCTTGGCCAGCTCCTCCCCCATGGCTTGTTGCTTAGGTTCAGAAAAGCGACGGAGTGTTTGCTTGACTGGTTTAAATCCCTTTAATATGTTGAGGCTATGTTCGGACAACTTGCGTGGGATCCCTGGCATATCCGAAGGGTGCCAAGCAAATATGTCCCAGTTTTCGCATAGGAATTCTCGTAGTGCAGCATCAACTATTGGGTTCAGCCGAGCTCCGATGGATGATGTCTTCTTCGGGTCCGTTGGGTGGACCTGGAATTTGGTTATTTCTTCTGCCGGTTTGAACGAGGTGGATTTGGGGCATTTGTCGAGGATCACATCGTCCCTGTCCACTTTGGAGCGTAGTGCGGTTAATTCTTCGGCCGTGAGGGCTTCAGATAGCGCCTCCAGGGCCAGGGATGCGGTTTTGTTTTCAGCACAGAGTGCGAACATTTAACCTTCCAAATCGCTTCGTTCCAAGGTGGCTATCAAGCACTACTCGTACGCGAAGCTTTCGTTCGATTTAATGCAATACCGCACTACGCTTCCCTCACACTCAAGATGCCTGGCCCATGTGGCATCATTACAGTGAATGGAAGTATTAAGCGATCTTTGCGCACCGAAGAGAGTGCGGCTGCCTTGGCAGCCGCACACTAAAAACGGCCTGACCAACTGCAGCATTTATCAGGTCGTCAAGACCTCGGACATGGTAAGACGAGTCCGGCGCAGCTATATGTAATTCATACCGGATCAATGGTCGCACCCCTATTACAAATACAAGGGGCTCAACGCGCGCAGACAAGTGGCAATTTTTACTCATCTTGAATTATACATGGTTTCTTTAAAAACTATCTTTTTGCACGACAACTTTTTCACCTAAGTTCCTCTCTTTTACAGATGATCATCGTGCTACACCCGTCCAGGATACGGCACAACGGAGACACAGGCGCAGACGTGCAGCAGGGACCCGTTCCAAGGATTCTTTTTAGATTAAGGCCCTGCGTAAACCTTTTTTACCGTCTCTTGTTGATACACATCCACCGAATTCTCAGCACAATTGGGAAAGATGCTGACGTCTTGGCATGTGGCCACGTCAGAATAATGCACGTACCTGGACATAAGGGGCTTCTCACAAAGGGCACTATTTAGGCCTGGTTTAGTCCGAATACCTTAGGGAGTGTTCGGCGTCGCGAGTTTGGCCTTATATGCATCAGCTCCGAATCATTGTCTTTGGTCAAATGTTGGGTTTGCCCGGCTCCTGTGTTTTGGTGCCTTACGTTCCGCTTTATCGGCTAAGTTAGCACCAGGAGAACTACTGGAATTGTGCCCTGGTTCATCCAGACGAGCACCTCAGTAGAGAAAGCCGAAAACTGACTGTCATGATATAGCGTGAGACTGGTCAACCACTCGATGACCTATCGGAATGTAAGAATTCCTCCGCCTTAACGAAGGGTTGTTTCCCGGCCAGGCATGTACGCACCCCGCGATCGGGAGAGTGCGGAGCCACCAGGGGCTATCTAGTAGCCCCACTGTCAAACTCCTATGGCTAAGTGAAAGTGTTAAAGCATTATAGTCTGGTTGCCTCATTCACTACGCTATCACCTCCTTAATAGGACCAAGACGTTGGGTTAAGTGTGAACACGCGTTTTCCGTGAGCACCTCCGCATTTTATGCGTGGGGGTTGAAGCCGACGGCTGCAATCTTTCAGGTTATACACATGTATACATAAACGGCCGCATAGGAGGCATCATACTAACCTTCAGGCAAAAGTATAAACATAGCCTTATAAAATTTCATAAAAACATTGTGTTTAAAATGAGAATACATATGACTCAAACATAATATTCTTCGAGCACTGGGCCTCTATCAAACGAGCACCCTCGAGAACCTCCTCGAAATAGTGCTCGGCAGCCACTCGGCCTATGGCCGAACCCTGCGACGCAACAGTGGTAGCGTCCATCTCCGCCCAGTATGCTTTAACACGGGCAAGGGCCATCCGCGAGCCTTCTATGCACGACGACCTCTTCATCGCATTAATGTGCGGCACCGCACCAAGGAACTGCTGCACTAAACCGAAATAGTTGTTCGGCTTTGGCTTTTCCGGCCATAGCTGATCCACAATAGACCTAATGGCGAGTCCGGACAACCTATTCAGTTCGGCCCATTCGGCTAGCTAGTCATTCAATGAAAGCGGACGCTCTGGAACGTCGAATTGCGACCAGAACAGCTTGTCCACTTCACGATCTGTCTGACCTTGGAAGTACTTGGCCGCATCGGCAGCGCTCGCCGCCAAATCCATATATGCATCTGCCGAACTCCACAGCCGATCCAGACGGGCATACCGTGGATCTCCGAACTTCCTCCGTAGCATGAAGGGTTCCCTAGCCACAATATTCTCAGCTTCCCGCAGCTCCTCCTTCTTCGCTCTCATAGCAGAACGGGTGTCTTTGTCCGCCATCGTGGCCTTCTCAAGGTCCGTTGCCTTCGCTCTGTTTTCTTTTTCAAGGACCCGGCAACGGTCGGCAGTGTCTTTTAATTCTACGGCCATCTTGGCCATTGTGGGAGTCTTGGATTAGGGGGTCTCCGGATAGCCGGATTATCTCCATTGGCTGGACTGTTAGACTATGAAGATACAAGATTGAAGACTTCGTCTCGTGTCCGGATGGGACTCTACTTGGCGTGGAAGGCAAGCTAGGCAATACGTATATGGATATCTCCTCCTTTGTAACTGACCTTGTGTAACCCTAACTGAGGGAGTCCTGGATTAGGGGGTGTCCGGATAGCCGGACTATACCTTTGGCCGGACTCCTGGACTATGAAGATACAAGATTGAAGACTTTGTCCCATGTCCGGAAGGGACTTTCCTTGGCGTGGAAGGCAAGCTTGGCGATACGGATATTCAGATCTCCTACCATTGTAACCGACTCTATGTAACCCTAACCCTCTTCGGTGTCTATATAAACCAGAGGGTTTTAGTCCGTAGGACAACATACACATCAACAATCATACCATAGGCTAGCTTCTAGTGTTTAGCCTCTCTGATCTCATGGTAGATCTACTCTTGCACTACCCATATCATCAATATTAATCAAGCAGGACGTAAGGTTTTACCTCCATCGAGAGGGCCCGAACCTGGGTAAAACTTCGTGTCCGTTGCCTCCTGTTACCATCCGGCCTAGACGCACAGTTCGGGACCCCCTACCCGAGATCCGCCGGTTTTGACACCGACAATGGTGCTTTCATTGAGAGTTCCTCTGTGTCGTCGCCGTCAGGCCCGATGGCTCCTACGATCATCAATAGCGATGCAGTCCAGGGTGAGACCTTCCTCCCCGGACAGATCTTCGTCTTCAGCGGCTTCGCACTGTGGGCCAATTCACTTGGCCATCTACAGCAGATCGAAAGCTACGCCCCTGGCCATCAGGTCAGATTTGGAAGTTTAAACTACACGGCTGACATCCACGGGGACTTGATCTTCGACGGATTCGAGCCACTGCCGAGCGCGCCGCACTGTCACGACGAGCATGATCTAGCTCTGCCGTCGAACAGTGCCCTGGAGGCCGCACCCGCACCGGCTCCGACCCGTAGTTCGGAGCCAACTGCGCCAATCGAGGATGAGTAGTTGGACGCTACCTCGGGGGCTGCGATCCCAACGGTGATTAAGCCAAACACCAGCCCCATACTCTGCGAGACTCATGACTCCAAGAGCCGGACTCCTCTCTGGACTCCGAACCCTCCGCGCCCCTGCCAATCGAATCCGATTGGGCGCCGATCATGGAGTTCACTGCCGCAGACATCTTTCAGCACTCGCCTTTCAGCGATATCCTAAAGTCACTGAAATCTCTCTCCTTATCAGGAGAGCCCTGGCCGGACTACGGTCAGCAAGGTTGGGGTACGGACGACGAAGAAATTCAAAGCCCACCCACCACCCACTTTGTAGCCACTGTCGATGACTTAACCGACATGCTTGACTTCGACTCCGAAGACGTCGACGGTATGGACGCCGATGAAGGAGAAGATGAAGAACCAGCGCCTATTAGGCCCTGGAAAGCCACCTCGTCATATGACATATACATGGTGGACACCCCAAAAGAGGGAGATGGCGATGGAACAGCGGAGGATGACCCCTCCAAGAAATAGCCTAAGCGTCGGCGTCAGCGGCGTCGCTCAAAATCCCGCCAGAACAAAAACGGCGATTCCAGCACAAGAGACAATAATACTCCAGAAAGTGCCGAAGAAAATCCCCTCCAGCAAGATGTAGCACAGGAGGACGGAGAAACCAGCCCTCATGAGAGAGCGGCAGACAGAGAGGTCGAGGACGATAATTATACGCCTCCCTCCGAAGACGAGGCGAGCCTCGACAACGACAAATTCGTCGTGCCAGAGGATCCCGTTGAGCAAAAGCGTTTCCAACGCAGGCTCATGGCCACGGCAAGAAGCCTCAAGAAAAAACAGCAACAGCTTAAGGCTGATCAAGATTTGCTGGTTGACAGATGGACTGAAGTCCTTGCGGCCGAAGAGCATAAACTCGAATGCCCCTCCAAGAGTTACCCAAAGCGCAGGTTGCTACCCCAATTAGAGGAGGAAGCACCTGATGCGGCCGAACGGCCACCTCATGGCCGTGACAGAGAGGCCTCCCGGCCCTCCACTCAAGCCGCACCCCGCACCAAGACACGGGAATATGCGCCGGACTTACGAGACATGTTGGAGGACAAGGCAAGGCAAACACGATCGATCTACGGATCGCGTGGGCACCCCACGGCTCGAGACGGTAACCGTCACGCCAGCCACAAATTCGGAAGGGCCGAACACAGTAGACAAAACTCATTGGAGCTACGACATGATATCGCCTAGTACAGAGGTGCCGCACACCCACTGTGCTTTACAGACGAAATAATGGATCATCAAATCCCCGAGGGTTTCAAACCCGTAAACATCGAATCATATGATGGCACAACATATCCCACAGTATGGATCGAGGATTATCTCCTTCATATCCACATGGCCCGCGGTGACGATTTCCACGCCATCAAATACCTCCCACTCAAGCTTAAAGGACCAGCTCGGCACTGGCTTAACAGCTTGCCAACAGGATCAATCTGTTGTTGGGAGGACCTGGAAGCCGCATTCCTCGACAATTTCCAAGGCACCTATGTGCGACCCCCGGACACCGATGACCTAAGCCACGTAATTCAGCAGCCAGATGAATCGGCCAGGCAATTCTGGACACGGTTCCTACCAAAGCAAAATCAGATAGTCGACTATCCGGACGCAGAGGCCCTAGCAGCCTTCAAGCACAATATCCGTGACGAGTGGCTTGCCCGGCACCTAGGACAGGAAAAGCCGAAATCTATGGCAGCACTCACGACACTCAGGACCCGCTTTTGCGCGGGAGAAGACAGTTGGTTAGCTCGTAGCAACAACATGACCAAGAACCCCGGTAATTCGGATACCAGGGACAGTAGCGGCAGGTCGCGTCACAACAAGCATAAGCGCCGCATTAACGGCAACAATGTTGAGGATACGGCAGTTAATGCCGGATTCAGAGGCTCTAAATCCGGTTAGCGGAAAAAGGCATTCAAAAGGAATCCTAGGGGCCCGTCCAGTTTGGACCGAATACTCGACTGCTTGTGCCAGATACACGGCACCCCCGAAAAGTCGGCTGTCGGCGTTCTAGGAATGGGGGTCCCCAGACTTGCCTGCCTGCTGTCGGCGTTCTGGGAACGGGGGTCCCCAGACTTGCCTGTCTGCGGCCTGCGGCGTGGCTCAAAAGGGGGCCCAGCGCGGCCCATCTTCACCAACACAAACCCAAGACCCTCGCGAGGGGCCAAGCCTCGCGGGGCGGATGATGCGGATCTTCCTCAGGCACGGCCTCGTCAGGCTGGCTCACGAGGAGGCAGAGATATCAAGGCGGGGTACCTCACGAGGTGCCCATGACGCAAGCCATGACGACCAAGGGCGCCAGGCGGGTGCCAGCCCGCGCAGTGTCCTCCTTTCCTCTTTGGTGCAAAGGGGGCAAGCGCGGCCGCAGAGTACCGAGGCATCAGGCAAAGGTTGCCATTTCGGTGCAACGAGACCAAGACCAGGAGGACTACGAGATGGAGGTCACCGTGGAGCCCAAGACGGCGTCATCACCAGAGCTTTGCGCAGGCGAAGACTACTTTTGTCAGGATAGCTAGTACTAGCTGTCCCCCTTCAAATTTGCCCGCCATTGTTGGCTCCCTTCCCGCTCGATATTTGGGAGGAGGACCAGGGCCCCTATAAATAGGACTAGCCACCCGCTAGACAGGAGAGAGAGGATCGAGGGCACACACACACAGAGAGAGAGAGAGAGAGAGAGAAGGGCGACTAAGCTCCTCCCAGCAGTTCATCGCCCCAGCCAAGAACAGACCCTCGCGAGGCTGTTCTTCCTTGTATTGTTCATCATCATCAACCCAAGAGGCAATCCACCACACCACACACTAGAGTAGGGTATTACACCACAACGGTGGCCCGAACCAGTATAGACCCTATGTCTCTTGTGTTGTTCTTTCCTTAGTTTAGATCCTAGCAAGGCGGAGTGGTGCAGGTAGATAGGAGACGAAAGCTCCGCGCGCACCCTAGTGTTCGAACCTCAAGGGTCTGCCGGAACCCGAAATCCGACATTTGGCACGCCAGGTAGGGGTGCGCCGGGATTCATCTTCCACCACCCCGTTCTCCTCCGACCATCACGCCCATGTCTGACACTCGTCGGGCCCGCGCCGAGCGCCGGGCCGCGCTCGCTTCCCGCGTTGCCCAGACGGCCCCTGTCGGCGGGCGCCCTCGACGTTCCCCGTCACCTGCCGTCAACGCCGCCACCGGCCCGGCAGGGGACGAGCGGCAAGCATCGTCCCAGCATCCGTCCGTGCGGCAAGACGGCCGCACCGCAACTCCCTCACTCGCCCCAGCTGGTTCTTCGTCTCGCGCGCTCCGCGAGCCCATGGAGGCTCGAGCTGCACTCATCGCGGCGAACGAGCTCCTGCGCTACCGCCCCGTCGACGACGTCTACGAAGAATGGCTCGACCGCGTCGCCGAGCTCGTCCGCGCCGTAGGGGGCTCTCCTGCGCCGTCCGTTCCGCTGCACCGCACCCCGCCCCGCACGGGCAATGAAGCTCCGGCGGCGCCTCGACCGCCTCCTCCTCAGGAAGGCGCCATGGATCCAAGGCGCGTGGCCCCTGGGCGGAACCCGCTCTGGCAGGCGCCAGCGCAGCAAGAGCAGAGCTGTCAAGAAGTCCCTCGCCCGCAAGAAGCTGCTCGGGCGCTCCCTGCTCCAGCACGTCGCGACCATGCTCCTGCTCCCGCGCGTCAACACCCCGCGCTGCACCCAGCTGCAGCGTGTGGGGACATGCAAGACCAAGCTCCCCGTCATCCAAGGCCTCCCGTGGCCACAGCAGGCAGCCGCGCCTTCACCGCCGAGCTACGCAGCATCGCGTGGCCCGGCAAGTTCAAGCCAGACTTGCCTCCTCGCTACGACGGCACGGCTGACCCTGCGGAGTTCCTCCAGCTCTACGAGCTGGGCATCGAAGCTGCCAACGGAGACGAGAAGGTCATGGGGAACTGGTTCCCCATGGCACTCAAGGACGGGGCCTGCACCTAGCTCCTGAACCTGGCTCCAGGCACAATCTCCTCCTGGGACGAGATGTGCACCCGCTTCATCGCCAACTTCCAAGGCACTCGCGACCGGCCACCCACCGTAAGCGAAATGTGCTGCATCAAGCAACAGCCGGGGGAGACCCTGCAGAAGTACATCCAGTGCTTCAACAACGCACGCCTCAAGATTCCCAAGGTGACCGAGGAGGCCATCATCTCGGCCTTCTCCGACGGCGTGCGCGACGTCAAGATGAAGGAGGAGCTGGCGATGCCTGAAGACCTGTGCACCTCCTTGGAGCTGTTCAACCTGGCAACCAAGTGCGCCAGGGTCGAGGAAGGGCGTCTCTCCCTCATCGAGCTGCCTGCCGCAGACCCAGAAGAGAAGAAGCCCAAGACCAAGGATGTGAAGCACAAGGGGGCTACCGTGCTCGCGGCAGAACCAGACACCAAGCGAGGCAGAGATCAAGAGCGGCCGGTACTGCGTGTACCACGACCTCCACACCCACAACACCAACGAATGTCAAGAGCTCCGAGCCGTGCGAGAAGGAAGGATCGGTCGTCGCCCTGACTGCAGTGACCGGGGCTACGGCCGAGGAGGAGGAAGGAACGCAGGACGCTGGGAAGACCGTGGCCCACGGCGAGGGTGGCGCGACCAACCTCGCGAGGATCGCTGGCAAGACCCGCCTCACGAGGGAGGCTGGAGGGATCAGCCTCGCGAGGGGGACTGGAGGGATCAGCCTCGCAAAGATCGCCCGCAAGGCAACGCAGGCCTCAAACCGCTGCCGCCGCAGCCAAGAAGAAACGAAGACCGCCACCAGGACGAGGGGGCTGGGGGCTTCCAGGAGCCGCGCGCGATCGTCTGCATCTTGGGCGGGGCACAAGCCTCAGCCTCTCAGCGCATCTTCAAGCAGTTCGCCCGCGAAGTGAACGCAGTCCTCCCTAGGCTCGAAGCCACGCGCCCTCTCAGGTGGTTGGCGTGCGCCATCACGTTCAGCTCGGCAGATCAGCTCAAGTGTGCGGCTATAGCCGGAGTCCTCCCGATGCTTTGTTCCCCAATCATCAGTAACGTGGTGGTCACCAAGACCCTCATCGATGGCGGGGCAGGGCTCAACGTCCTGTCCGTGGAAACATTCAACAACCTCCAAGTGCCCTACAGCCAGCTTCAGCCAACCAAGCCTTTCTCCGGTATCACCGACGGCTCCACGGTCCTGATTGGGCAGGTCCGCCTCCCTGTCACCTTCGGGGCACGCGACAACTACCGCACCGAGCTCATCGACTTCGATGTTGCTCACATTCTCCTGCCGTACAACGCCATCCTTGGGTACCCAGCGCTGGCCAAGTTCATGACCGTAACTCACCACGGCTACAACGTCCTCAAGATGCCAGGAAGTGGCGGAGTCATCACGGTACCCTGTGAAGAGAAGGACGCAGTGTGTTCCCTGGAACGAGCCTTTCAGGCCGCGTCACTGGAAGACCCAGATCGTGGAAGCAGGAGGCCCCCCGAGACCGCCCCTAAGAAGAAGAAGACATCGTCCGGCCCGACCCCTCAGGAGGCAGGCCCCTCTGGGCCCGTGCTTGCCCAGGGGGAACCTCCTTCCATCATATAGGAAAGCGCGCCCAGCGCCCTCCTCAGGCAGGGCTCGGGGGCTCTCCCCTGGAGGGCCACCGACCTAGCTAGGGTCACGAGGGAGGCGCTTGGGCACCACATGGAGGCATGTTTCGAAGCACGTTTCCCTCAAGAAGGAGCAAGGCAAGGAGATCCAGACCCTCAGGAGTTCATCAACAAGGCCATTCAGGAGCTACAGGAGTCAAGAGTCACGAAAGGCGGCTGCCGCCTACCAGCAGTGGCTCCCCATCCAGGCGAGGATGGTGGGTTGCGCGTCTGCATCGACATACCAGGGCTCAACCGAGTCGCCTCTCTGGAGCGCCTCTGGCCCTCGCGAGTGGGGCGCTGCGGAGGCCCACCCCCCAGCTACGTTCGCATGCCTTACGGCCTGCCGAGCGCGGCTGACGTGTACCAGCGCCTCATGAGGGGCATCACGGAGGCACGAGAGGCCAGGCGTTCCGCTGCCCTGGCAGGGATGGAGATGGCCCGCGAGGAGCCTCCAGCGCCTCCGGAGCCTCCGAGGCCCCTGGGCCTGGGGCTCGTGAGGATCGGCTCCCGCAGCCCACCGAGCCTGCTACATCAATGCTCCTTCATCCTCAACATCATCGGGTAACACCTTTCTAGTTTTACTTCTAGCTGGGAGCGCCCCCCCAGGGATGCATTATTCCCAGGCTGCGTCGGTCCGTCCCTGTGGCGTGTATCCCTTTTATTTTATGTTGCTAGCTTACCTTGTTGGGGGCGCCCCTCGGGCTGCACGATCCCCAAGTCGCTCGGGCCAGACCCAGCGGCGTGTATCTTATTTGCAGTTACTTCTAGTTATGCGTCATACCCACCATGCTTGATTATTCGTTGCCGGTCCACGGCACCTCTTCTTCTCGATGTAGACCACTTGCACGTTAAAGGGGGGGTACCTGAGCATCGCGACTCAGGGCTCTTACTGGCTCTCCAGCACTCACCCTCTGGCCTTGTCCACGGCATCGCGACCTGGCATACTAGCGACGGCTGAGACCAGCTTGAGGGCCGGGACCCGAGGACGTAGAGTGCCGGCATCTAACCAAATTTGCAGGAACACATCACAAGATAAGGCCCAGTGCCAGGCGCAGCCCGCCTAGAGGTAGGGCCCCGTGAGTCCCGCGCTGGCTCACGGGTGCCCAGATACACCTCACCAGGCCCTACCGTGCCAGCCACGTGTCAGGGCGGGGCTGTACATGCCCCGGGGGCTCCTCCCGGAGGGGAGCCCCCTCCCACGTACCAGTGGAAGCACCATGCTCCGCGCTGGCTGACGACACTGCCGAGGAGCGGCTATGCCCGTACACATACGGAAGCGCTATGCTCCGCGCTGGTGATAAACAACTGAGGGTGGCCCCCGGGCCGCATCAACCTCAGGGAGCGCAGAGCTCAGTGTCTAGCCTCATCATAACGCCTCCCCTCAGCAGTGCCGCGCGAGGGGGCTGCGCACGGGGGCTGCGCCTGGGTCACACCCAGACACACGCCACCCAGCCAGACCCCCGGCCCTGGTTCGTCGCACATCTCTCCCCGAGCGGAGCCAAGGTACGAAGGCCGTTCGAGCGTCAAGGGGGACTCCTGAGCATCGCGACTCAGGAGCCTAACTGGTCACGTAGCCCCTCACTCCTTTGGTCCCGTCCTGGTTTCCGGTCGGGGCTAATGTTGGGTGAGGTATGCGCAGGGCCGGGCTCTGCAGACGTAGAATGGTGGATCCACCTACATCACACCTCCCTACTTGATGTTCGTGCGCCAAGGGGGACTCCTGAGCATCGTGACTCAGGAGCCTAACTTGTCACGTAGCCCCTCACTCCTTTGGTCCCGTCCTGGTTTCCGGTCGGGGCTAATTCTGGGTGAGGTATGCACGGGGCCGGGCTCTGCCGGCGTAGAACATAAGCAAGTAGGAAGGAAAAGCGTAAATTCAAGGAATTCAAAAGCAAATATTACAGTCCACACTGTTATCTCGATACCAAACGCAAGTTTGAGCGCCTCCTCGAGGCATGATACATGTGCAGGAATTAAAAGAAGGACATGAGCCACAGCGGAGCCACTTGTCGGCGGTGGAGCAGCGCGGAGTGGCTTCGCCTCATGGAGCAGCGGGGTCGGCAGCGCCTTACTTCGGCTTGGTGCTGAAGGCCGGAACTTCCCCAGCAGAACCTCCGCGCGACCCTTCACGGCCTCGGCAGCGGCGGTTGTCGGTGTTCTGGAAACGGGGGCCCCAGACTTGCCTGCCTGCGGCATGGCTCAAAGGGGGGCCCAGCACGGCCCATCTTCATCAACACAAGACCCAAGACCCTCGCGAGGGGCCAAGCCTCGCGGGGCGGACGACGCGGAGCTTCCTCAGGCGCGGCCTCATCAGGCTGGCTCACGAGGAGGCGGAGAGATCAAGGCGGTGTACCTCACGAGGTGCCCATGACGCAAGCCATGATGACCAAGGGCGCCAGGCGGGCGCCAGCCCGCGCAGTGTCCTCCTTTCCTCTTTGGTGCAAAGGGGGCAAGCGCGGGCGAGAGGACCAAGCAAAGGCATCCATTTCGGTGCAACGAGACCAAGACCAGTCCAACAGTGGGAAGGAGGTCATCGTGGAGCCCAGGGCGGCGTCACCACAGAGCCTTTGGCAGGCGAGGACCGACTTTAGTCAGGATAAGTGTACCTGATGTTCCCCTTCAAAATGGCCAATTGTTGGCGCCCTTCCCGCTCAATATTTGGGAAGAGGCCCAAGGCCCTTGCCTATAAATAGGACTAGCCACCCCCAGGGTAGGGACATGATTAAGGGGATCGATAATCATCACGGGGGGCATCTAGATCAAGAGAGGTCCAGAACCTGGGCAAGCAGAGAATCAGAGAGAGAGAGAGAGAGAAGGGCGGCTGAACTCCTCCTAGCAGTTCATCGCCCCAGCCAAGAGCAGACCCTCGCGAGGCTTTTCTTCCTTGTATTGTTCATCACCATCAGCCCAAGAGGCAATCCACCACACCACACACTGGAGTAGGGTATTACACCACAACGGTGGCCCGAACCAGTATAAACCTTGTGTCTCTTGTGTTGTTCTTTCAGTAGTCTAGATCTTTGCGAGACGGAGAGGTAGAGGGCGTAATATCCGCGCGCACCCCAGAGTTCGAACCTCAAGGGTCTGCCGGAACCCGAAATCCGACATTTGGCGCGCCAGGTAGGGGTGCGCCGGAATTCGTCTTCCACTGCTCCGTTCTCCTCCGACCGTCGCGTCCATGTCCGACGCTCGTCAGGCCCGCGCCGAGCGCCAGGCCGCCATCGCTTCCCGCGTCGCCCAGACGGCACCCGTCGGCGGGCGTCCCCGTCGTTCCCCGTCACCCGCCATCAACGCCGCCACCGGCGGGGAATGAGCAGCAAGCGTCGTCTCAGCATCCGTCCGTGCAGCAAGACGTCCGCGCCGCTACACCAACACCCCCGGTCATCGCAGCTCTCCTAGGCGGCTCGCAGGTGCCGCCTACAAGTCACCACGTTAAGCCGTTTGTCCGCCGGGTCAGCGCCGTTTCCGCGCGGTAGGGGGCTCCCCCGGACCGGGCAGCGCACAAGGCCGGTCTGACCTTTAGCTTGGAGGACCACCCCTCCAACTTGGCTAGCTCGGGTGCGCTCCCCATGTTGTGCACCCCCACCATCTGCCAGGTGGCCGTCACCAGAACTCTCATCGATGGTGGCGCGGGCCTCAGCGTGCTTTCGGTTGAGGCCTTCAATCTCCTCCGCATACCCCTGGAACGGCTGCAACCCAGCCGACCCTTCTCAGGCGTTGGGGGCGGACCATCCAGCTCCTTGGGACAGATCCGGCTCCCGGTAACCTTCGGCACCTACGACAACTTCCGCACGGAGATGGTCGACTTCGACATCGCCCCCATCGGCCTCCCCTACAACGCCATCCTCGGCTACCCAGCGCTGGCCCGGTTCATGGCCGCCACGCACCCGGCGTACAACCTTATGAAGATGCCCGGGAGCAGCGGTGTCCTCACCATGCACAGGGACACCGGGGACGCGCTGCGAGTGCTCGAGCTCGCCTTCAAGACGGCGGCGTCGGCACAGCCCGCCGACTCAGGGACCCCTGAGCCCAAGGGGGCTGCGCCCGCCAAGAAGAAGCAGTTGTTCACCCAGGACAAGGCAGAAACCAAGCAGATACCTGTCGACGAGGACGGGTCCTCCATTGCCACTTTCACCATAGGCTCCAACCTCGAGCCTGAGCAGGAGGAGGCCCTAATCAGGTTCCTGCGTGCAAACAAGAAGGTATTCGCTTGGGAACCTGATCAGTTGGCAGGGATCCCCAGGAGCGTAATTGAGCATCACCTCAACGTGCCCAAACGTGCGCCCCGTGAAGCAGAAGGCAAGGCGGCAGTCCACAGAGAAGCAGGCCTTCATCATCCAAGAAACCCGCAAGCTAGAAGCCGCTGGGGTCATTCACGAGGTTCGATACCCGGATTGGTTGGCCAACCCTGTCGTTGTGCCCAAGAAGGGAGGGAAGGAATGCATGTGTGTCGACTTCACCAACCTCAACAAGGCGTGCCCACAAGATCCGTTCCCGCTCCCCCGCATCGACCAGATCATCGATTCCACCGCAGAGTGCGACCTATTATGCTTCCTGGATGCCTTCTCTGGGTATCACCAGATCAAGATGGCGGTAGAAGACGTCGAGAAGACCGCCTTCCTAACCCCCTGCGGGGTGTACTGCTATACATGCATGCCATTTGGGCTGCGTAACGCAGGGGCAACCTTTCAGCGGCTGATGCACATCACCTTGGGCCCGCAGCTCAGGAAGAATGTCGAAGCTTACGTTGACGACATTGTGGTGAAGTCTCGGGAGGCCATGACCCTGATACAAGACCTGGAAGAAACCTTCGCGAGCCTCGACACAGTGAACCTGCGGCTCAACCCAGAGAAGTGTGTGTTCAGGGTCCCTTCAGGCAAGCTCTTGGGTTTCCTCATGTCCCACCGAGGCATCGAGGCTAACCCGGAAAAGGTCAAGGCGGTCGAGGACATGAGCCCGCTGAAGACCCTCAGAGAAATGCAGAAGCTCACCAGACGTGTGACCGTGCTAGGGCGCTTCATCTCCAGGCTGGGGGAGCGAGCGCTACCTTTCTTCTAGATAATGAAGAAAAAGGGGCCCTTTGAATGGACTGAAGAGGCAGACAAAGCATTTCAAGATCTCAAGAAATACCTGACCAGTCCCCCGGTCATGGTGGCTCCGCATCCTCAAGAGCCCCTAGTGCTCTACCTCGCCGCCACTCCTTACTCCGCCAGCGCAGCCCTGGTGGCGGTTAGGGAGGAGCGCCAAATCAGAACCACGGCAGCAGCTCGAGACAAGGCAAAACAGGAACAAAGAAGGCCCACAGAAGCCGCAACCGCGGTTGAGGAAGATCAGCCGCCGAAGAGTGCGCCGGGAGCGGGAGAGGCCACTCACCTGGATGGTCCGCCTCCAGAGGCCTCGTCGCCTCGCGAGGCGCCCTTGCCTCCGGAGGGCGCCGCGAGCACTAATGCACTCAGCCTTGTTGAGCACCCAGTATACTTCATCAGTATGGTGTTACGGGACGCGAGGGCACGGTATCCCATGCCTCAGAAGCTCCTCCTCGCGCTACTGGTGGCCTCGCGTAAGCTGCGTCACTATTTCCAGGGTCACCCCATCAAGGTCGTCTCGTCATACCCCTTGGAGAGAGTGCTCAGGAGCCCTAACTCAGCCGGAAGGGTCGCTGAATGGAGCGTAGAACTGCAGGCGTTTCAGCTCGAGTTCAGCACGACCAAGGTCATCAAGGGAGCAGCATTAGCAGATTTCGTGGCAGAATGGACGGAGGCACCAAGCCTCAAGGACAACGAGGATTGGTCCTCTCCCCAGGGAGCGAGGCACCGGAAGGCTGGGTCATGTACTTCGATGGGGCATTCTCCAGGCACGGTGCCGGGGCTGGTGCGGTGCTGATATCACGCACTCAGGACAAGCTCTACTACGCTGTACAGCTCTGTTTCCAGCAAGGTGAAAAGGTCTCCAACAACATAGAGGAGTATGAAGGTCTAATAGCGGGCTTGAAGGCCGCAGCCGCCCTGGGGGTGAAGCGCCTCACCGTCAAGGGCGATTCGCAACTCCTTGTCAACTTCTCCAACAAGGTGTATGAGCCAAAGGATGAGCACATGGAAGCCTATCTAGCAGAGGTCCGCAGGATGGAGAAGCAGTTCTGGGGGTTGGAGTTGAAGCATGTGCCCCGTGGCACCAATCAGGAGGCCGATGACATCGCCGGACGGGCGTCCAGGCGGTTACCTCAGGAACCTGGCGTCTTCGAAGAGCGACTCTTCAAGCCCTCAGCCCAGCCGTCATTGTCAAACACTCCTCAGCCTCGGGAGGAACTCCCCCAGCCACCTACCTCGGGAGCCCCGGTCTGCGGCCCGACCTCAGGAGCACGCCTGCTCCTGACAATGGAACCCCAGGAGGAGTGCTAAATCACGGAACTCTGAAGTTATTTAACACAAGGGACCCTGCCGGAGAAGGAGGAGGAAGCGGAGCATGTGGCGTGACGGGCCACGGCATACTGCATCAGGGATGGAGAGCTCTACCGGAAGCGACCAAACGACGTATCAGTGTGCTGCATCTCCAGGGAGCAAGGAAAGGAACTGCTGGAGGACATACACGGCGGGGACTGTGGGCATCATTCGTCATCACGGACCCTCGTTGGCAAGGCATTCCGAAGTGGGTTCTATTGGCCCACCGCACTCAACGACGCTGTCGAACTGGTGAAGGCTTGTGAAGCCTGCCAATTTCACGCCAAGCAGATCCATCAGCCGGTGGGAGGTCTGCAGACTATCCCCCTTTCGTGGCCATTCGCGGTATGCGGGCTGGACATTCTCGGCCCGTTCCCTCGGGCGCCAGGGGGCTACCGCTACCTCTACGTCGCCATTGACAAGTTCACCAAGTGGGCAGAAGTAGAGGTTGTCCGCACCATCCCCGCGGGTTCCGCGGTCAAGTTCATCAGGGGCGTCGTGAACCGGTTCGGGGTGCCGAACCGCATCATCACAGACAACGATTCGCAGTTCACTAGTAACCTTTTCAAAACATACTGTGCTAACCTTGGAACGCAGATATGCTACGCTTCGGTGGCGCTCCCATGAAGCAACGGCCAGGCCAAACGAGCCAACGCGGAGGTCCTGAGGGGCCTCAAGACCAGGACATTCAAGAAGAAGCTGGAGGCCTGCGGCAGAGGTTGGTACGATGAGCTCCAGTCCGTGTTGTGGTCCATCCGCACAACCGCAACCAAGCCAACTGGAGAGACCCTGTTCTTCCTGGTCTACGGAGCCGAAGCAGTCCTCCCCCACGAGGTCAGACGTCGCTCCGCGCGGGTCCTGGCGTTCGACGAGGCGCAGCAGGACGCCATGCGGGGGATGGACCTCGTGCTGGGGGAGGAACGCCGCCGAGAAGCCGCGTTACGAGAGGCGAGGTACCAACAGACGCTACGACGATATCACTGTCGCAACATCTGCTCCAGGACTCTCGAGGTAGGAGATCTCGTGCTCAGGCGGGTTCTCTCCAGGGAGGGGCTGCACAAGCTCTCTCCCATGTGGGAGGGCCCGTTCAAGGTTGTTCATGTTTCCAGGCCTGGCTCCGCGCGCTTGGAGACTCAGGAGGGGGAGCCGATCCAGAACGCATGGAACATCCAGCACCTCCGGAGGTTCTACCCCTAAAAGGCCCAGAGCCTGTGAAGAAGGCGAACGCCTGTGAAGATCATCCTTTTTGGAAAAGGCCCAGAGCCTGTGAAGAAGGCGAACGCCTGTGAAGATCATACTTTTTGGAAAAGGCCCAGAGCCTGTGAAGAAGGCGAACGCCTGTGAAGATCATCCTTTTTGGAAAAGTCCCAGAGCCTGTGAAGAAGGCGAACGCCTGTGAAGATCATCCTTTTTGGAAAAGGCCCAGAGCCTGTGAAGAAGGCGAACGCCTGTGAAGATCATCCTTGTTGGAAAAGGCCCAGAGCCTGTGAAGAAGGCGAACGCCTGTGAAGATCATCCTTTTTGGAAAAGGCCCAGAGCCTGTGAAGAAGGCGAATGCCTGTGAAGCTCGTTTCCCCTAAGAAGAAAGGCCCGGAGCCTGTGAAGAAGGCGAATGCCTGTGAAGCTCGTTTCCCCTAATGAAAGTGCAACTATCCCTAGGTGGTTTTGGTAATTCATAACAACATATAGCTCATTGAGCTAATGCTATTCCAAGATGATTATTTCAGGAAAGCTCAATGATTGGCATGGCATGGATGTGAAAGTGGAACCCTCAAAATGCTAAGGACAAAGGATTGGCTCAAGCTCAAAAGCTCAAGACTCTTCATTTTATATTTAGTGATCCAAGATCACATTGAGTCCATAGGAAAAGCCAATACTATCAAGGAGGGATGAGGTGTTGCTTAATGAGCCTCTTGCTTCATGTGCTTAATGATATGCTCCAAAACCCTCAACTACTTTCCCATATCCACATATGACCTAAACTTTAAGCCAAACTCGGTCCTACCGATTTTTCCTATCCGGCGCCACCGAGTTTCAATTGTCATTAGCCACTGCCAAACCCTAGCAATTCGGTCCTACCGATAAGGATCTCGGTCCCACCGAGATGGGGTTGCAAACTCTCTGTTTCCCTTTCGT
Source organism: Triticum urartu (assembly GCF_056163025.1). Classification (NCBI taxonomy): domain Eukaryota; kingdom Viridiplantae; phylum Streptophyta; class Magnoliopsida; order Poales; family Poaceae; genus Triticum; species Triticum urartu. Next base: position 122,903,857 of record NC_141874.1, on the reverse strand, counting down.
AACTTTTCGGTCCCACCGAAAGAGTGAATCGGTCCCACCGAGATTGCAATGTAAACTCAGTGTTTCCCCTTTGTAACTTTTCGGTCTCACCAGGTTCTACTCGGTCTCACCGAAAGAGCAAATCGGTCCCACCGAGTTTGCCTGACCAACTCTCTGGTTAGCTAATTACCAAACTCGGTCTCACCGAGTTTGTGTAATCGGTCTCACCGAGATTACGTTATGCCCAAACCCTAACCGAATCGGTCCTACCGAGTTGCATGTCAGTCCCACCGAAATTCCTAACGGTCACTAGGTTTACCATTTTGGTCCGACCGAGTTTTCTGATTCGGTCCCACCGAGATTGGTAAATTGTGTGTAACGGTTGGATTTTGAGTGGAGGCTATATATACCCCTCCACCTCCTTCTCATTCGATGAGAGAGCCATCAGAACACACACACCATTCCTACTCATATGTTCTGAGAGAAAACCACCTACTCATGTGTTGAGATCAAGACATTCCATTCCTACCATATGAATCTTGATTTCTAGCCTTCCCAAGTTGCTTTCCACTCAAATCTTCTTTCCACCAAATCCAAATCCTATGAGAGAGAGTTGAGTGTTGGGGAGACTATCATTTGAAGCACAAGAGCAAGGAGTTCATTACCTACACACCATTTGTTACTTCTTGGAGAGTGGTGTCTCCTAGATTGGCTAGGTGTCACTTGGGAGCCTCCGACAAGATTGTGGAGTTGAACCAAGGAGTTTGTAAGGGCAAGGAGATCGCCTACTTCGTGAAGATCTACCGCTAGTGAGGCAAGTCCTTCGTGGGTGATGGCCATGGTGGGATAGACAAGGTTGCTTCTTCGTGGACCCTTTGTGGGTGGTTGCTTCTTCGTGGACCCTTCGTGGGTGGAGCCCTTCGTGGACTCGCGCAACCGTTGCCCTTGGGTGGAGCCCTGTGTGGACTCGCGCAACCGTTACCCTTCGTGGGTTGAAGTCTCCATCAACGTGGATGTAGGATAGCACCACCTAGCCGAACCACGGGAAAAACATCCGTGTCTCCAATAGCGTTTGAATTCTCCAAACCCTTCCCTTTATATTCTTGCAAGTTGCATGCTTTACTTTCCGCTGCCAATATACTCTTTGCATGCTTGCTTGAATTATGTGATGATTGCTTGACTTGTCCTAAAATAGCTAAAATCTGCCAAGAACTAAAATTGGGAAAAGGTTAAGTTTTTATTTGGTCAAGTAGTCTAATCACCCCCCCCCCTAGACATACTTTCGATCCTACAAGTGGTATCAGAGCTTTGGTCTCCATTTGCTTGATCTCCATAGCTTTTGGTGGTCATAGCCTTGGTTTCAGAACCTAGGAGAGTATGGCGTCTAGCGAGGGAAATTATCACCGTAGAGGTCCTTACCTTGATGGTACTAATTTTGCTAGTTGGAAGCATAAAATGAAAATGCATATTCTTGGACATAACCCCGCCGTTTGGTCTATTGTGTGTGTTGGTTTGCAAGGTGACATCTTTGATGGGAAAGAACCAAACCGTGAAGCTACCGCGGATGAGTTGAAGATGTTGCAATACAATGCTCAAGCTTGTGATATTCTCTTCAACGGATTGTGCCCCGAAGAATTCAACAAAATCAGCCGCCTTAAGAATGCAAAGGAAATTTGGGACACCTTGATTGATATGCACGAAGGTACCGACTCCGTCAAGGAATCCAAGTTGGATGTGCTTCAAAGCCAACTTGACAAGTTCAAGATGAAGGATGGTGAAGGTGTCGCCGAAATGTACTCTAGGCTTGCTCTCATCACAAATGAGATTGCCGGCTTAGGAAGTGAAGAGATGACCGATAAATTCATCATCAAGAAGATTCTAAGAGCCTTGGATGGAAAATATGATACCGTGTGCACATTGATCCAAATGATGCCCAATTACAAAGATCTCAAGCCAACGGAAGTGATTGGAAGAATTGTTGCTCATGAGATGTCACTTAAGGATAAAGAGGAACTTCACAACAAATCTAGTGGTGCCTACAAAGCCTCATGTGAAGCCCCTGCATCATCAAGTGAGAAACAAGACTTCAATGAAGAATTGAGCTTAATGGTGAAGAACTTCAACAAGTTCTACAAGAGTAGAAGCAAAGATAGAAGCTCCAAGTCAAGGTCCTACAATGACAAAAGATCTTCTAGTCGAGAGCGAAACTGTTACAATTGTGGAAGACCCGGACACTATTCCAATGAGTGTACGGCTCCCTACAAGAGAAGAGAAGATTCTCCAAAAAGAAGAAGCAAAGGATCACCACCAAGAGAGAGAAGGAGTAGAGATGATCGTTATGAACGAAGATACTCACGGAGAAGCAAGGATTCGGAAAGGAAGGAAAAATCATCAAGGAGCTATACAAGACGAAGACATCAAGCTCATGTTGGTGAATGGGTATCCGGCTCCGACTCCGACAGCCACTCCGAGAGAAGTTATCACACCGACTCCGAAGATAATCAAGATGAAGGTGTTGCTGGTCTAGAACTTGTGTCAACCAACTCCTACGACATATTTGACTCACCAAATGAAGGAATTGGAAGATGCTTCATGGCCAAAGGTCCTAAGGTAACACACCCCGAGTATGTTGATTTCTATAGTGATGAAGATGACTTGTTAGGTGATGACTTGCTTGGTGACAACTCTAGTGATGAATACTATGATGAAAGACCAATTAATCATGCTAATCAAGATAAAACGAATGACAATGATAAGGAGAAGATTGAGGCTCTAACTAAAGAACTAAAAACTCTTAAGTTAGCTCATGACACTATCTTCGAAGATCACCGAGAACTTTTAAGAGCTCATGAGAAACTACGCTTTGAAAAGCTCAATCTTGAGCAAGAGCATGAGTTCTTAAAGGCAATCAATGATGATCTCCGCAAGAAAAGTTCTTCTTACCTTGCCAAGCGTTTACTCTTATCCACTTACATGCCTCAAGTCAAGTCTAGTAACAAGAAAGATTCTTCCTCTAGTAGTAACAATGATCATGCTAAACCCAATATTGTTTCTTCTAGTAGTTCTCTTGATTCCACTAATGATTCTCTTAGCCAAGTTACACTTGAGCAAGAAAATAGCTTATTGAAGGGAATTATAGAGAAAGGAGTGTACAAAAGCCTTGCCGGGAGTAAGCAATTCGAGGAAATTGTGCGCAAGCAAGGAATGCACCGGAAGAATCAAGGTGTTGGTTTTGAACGAAAGTTCAATGCCAATGGAGTTGAATGGGAAGAAGATCAATACCCCAAGACGAAGTTTGTCCCTCAACAAGAGAAGTATACTTCTTTCAAGGGGACACAAGCTCAAGATGATCTTCCACCACAAGACTACGAGCAAAAAGGCAAGGACAAGCTTCAAGAGGAAATTGATGCATTTGAAGAAGCTCCTAAGACCTTAGTCAAGTGGATTCCCAAGACTACTTCAAGTTCCACTTCATCAAGTACGACTACAACTCCAAGGATTCCCATCAAGATGATGTGGATCCAAAAGAAGAAGAACTAGAGAGTTCTTGAGGGTGACTCCGCCAACATACTTCACTCTTATCATTTTGGCAAGAACAAGTGCAATCAACTTCCACATCTTGCACTAGTTCAAGGAGTCACAAACACTCTTGTTGGTAAGACAAGGGACAAGGTAACCTAAAGTTTTCATGGACATCATCTTTTGTGTGCATCACTCTATGTCTATGGATATCCTTGTTTGTTCCTTGTGGGACTAACCCATGTAGGTATTGAAAGTGCAATTCACTCAAAAGGATAGCTCCAAGAGATCTACATCAACATTGAGCATCCACATCTTCAATATCTACATGAAGTCATCATCGACAAAACCCAAGGTTAGTTCATCCCTCTTAGGGGGGATATCACATCTAGGGGGAGCTTTACTCTAAGACTTGAGCTAAAGCAACTCTAAAGATGTGAACAAAACAATGCTTTATGTAAAAGTGGTAACCCCACTTGAGCTTAAACGATGAGTATGACCTACGATCAAGTATTCTCACTTGACTCCTAAGTCAATATACTCATATATAGATGACCTAGTCAACACAAATTGCTTGATAGATGCTAGAATTGGTTGTGCATGCTTTGCCACATATTTCATTTGCTATCTTATTGTGTGAGCATGCTGATTGCATATTTTACTCATTCGAGGGCATCCACTTGTTGCTTTGATTGTTTGGCTTTATCTTCTTTTGCCAAGTGGATGGACAAGAATGCCTAAGATCCTCCTCTAGCTATCTATGCTTTTCTCGTCTCAAACTCTATTCATGCTGCATCACAAAATTTGATCAAGTCAGATTTGAACCACTCTGTGTGAGGAGCACTCAGAGTCCCCGATTCGTCATAGACTTAAACTTCCAAAACCTCTTTATGAATCTCGGTCCGACCGATACTCCATTTTCGGTCCTACCGAGTTCATTAAGTTGATCTAGGTTTTTGATCTCGGTGCAACCGATTTGAACTTTTCGGTCACACCGAGTTGCAATAACTGCACACAGTTTTGCATCTCGGTGCCACCGAGTTGTTCCACTCGGTCACACCGACAGGGTCGGGCTATATATAGTGACGGGCAGAATTTTGGAAATTTCTCCGAAACCTCCTCGCCCGCGCAATAGCCTGCTCTGCCCTCGAGGTCTCCGGATCGTCTCCTCGCGCCAGCAGCCTCCAGTCGCTGGTCTTCGCCGCCGTCAACGGATTTCTGCCCCGCCGTTGCCGCCGTAGCAAGTCCACGCCGAACTAGGGTATGGACTTGATCATTGTGCTATTCCTCAATCTGATTCCTAGCACATTGTGATCATCATGAATCTTGCCACGATTGATAAACTTCTATCCAGTCAAAACGCTCGTAGATTAGGTTTAATTCGAAAATTTTAGGGTTAGGTTTCCGCCGAAACCATCTCGGACCCACCGAGTTGAAAAACTCGGTCCCACCGATCTGGCTTTTGCCATTGCACAAGTTAAACTCGGTCTGACCGAGAATAACTTATCGGTGAGACCGATTTTGGAATTCTGTGAAACCCTAGCAGTCTCGGTGCCACCGAACTGTGACTCGGTCTGACCGAGTTCACCAGTTCTGGTGCCAAAACTACTTCGGTGTCACCGAGTTTGAAAATCGGTAGATCCGAGATGCTTTCTGTGGAAAACTAAAACTAAGTTTTTGAATTAATCTTTTGCAAAAATCTCTGCTTTTTGTGATGCTCATCCACTCTATCTTATCCATGATCTATTCACAGGGTCAGCAGTCAGTTGCAGCATGTCTGATCAAAGTGACAGCCAGAACCTCTCAGAGCAGCAAGTTGTGATGAGTGAGGGCACTAGCCCCTCAAGTTCTTCTGATGATGGCAGCAGGAGCACACCCAGCAATCTGCCTAAGGCTGCCACACGTCAAAGGAAGAAGAGAACGTCTGATTCTGAGGATGAAGACTATGTGGCAGAGGAAGAGGCCACTTCCAAGAGGGTTGAGCCAGCTCAAGGCTCAAAGCCAGGCCTGAAAATCAAGAGGCCAGCAGGCAGGCAGCCAATGTCAAAGGCTAGAGCCTCAACTGAGAAGCCTGCACCTGCTCCCATTGAGCCCATTGCTGCTGAGGGTAAGAAGAGGAAAGAGAGAGTAAAGAAGACTGTAGCCAAAGTGCTTGGGAGAGCCTCCATCATGGTAGAAGAGGAGGAGGAAGAAGAGGTTGCTGCACCAGCACCCAAGGCAGCCAAACTTATGGGAGATGCCATAAGGTCAGGGGGAGCTGCATCCAAGCCCAAGGAAGCTCCTAAGGCTGCATCTAAGCCTAAGACAGCTCCAAAGAGAAACACAAGGAGTATACCTGCTGCAGAAAAGAACAAGGCCCCAGTGCCTGAAGCTATTGAAGAAGAGGAAGAGAGTGTCCTTAGGAAGCTCAAGCCCAAGATCCCAGACCACAACGATGCTCATCCTGTGGCTGAGGACATGAAGCTCAGGAGAGACTCAGGGCTCAGGAAATGGAGAGAAGCAGATCCATATGCTTCTAGGAGAAGGACTGCCGTGGACTACAGATTTCACACAAAGGAGCAACAAGATTTCTATGAGACTGTTTTGCTTGACAAGAAGCCAATCATTTGTGACATGAGATGGGTCGACTGGACCTATATCAAGGAGAATGAAGAGCACTATCCAGGAGTTCAGGACAGCTTCAGAGCGTGTGGAGTAGAGGACTTTGTTGGGCAGAAGCTCACAAAGTGGAACGAGGAACTCATCATGCAGTTCTACTCCACAGCTCACTTTTATCCGGATGGCAGGATCACTTGGATGTCTGAGGGTACAAGGTACCAATCTACAGTGGCTGAGTGGGCACAGATCATCAATGCCCCAGAAGAGCAAGATGAGGACTTGGATATCTATGCCAAGAAAAAGATGGATCACAACTCCATGTCAAACATGTACAAGGAGATCCCGAATGAAGCACTCGACACGTTCAAGTTTGGCTCAGTGCACTATCTGCTCTCAGGATTGCCTACGATCAATTGGATACTAAGGCACACCTTACTGCCCAAGTCTGGAGATCACAAGATGATCAGAGGCCACGCAATCAACCTGCTTCATGTCTTTGACGTGCCTCAGAAATTCAAGGTCATGAGTCTCATTGTGGAAACCCTTAAGAGGACAGCTGCAGATCAAAAGAGGAGCTATGGATATGCCCCTCAGATTCAGGAGCTCATCAACTCCAAGATGGGCACGGGCATATATTTTTTGGATAAGGAACACCTACCCATCCGTCCAGATTTTGAGAACAATGAAGTTGTGATGACAGAGAATGAGCCATCGTCTGCACAAGCATTTGCAAAGAAGGAGAAAGCTGCCAGGATGCCTACTCAAGAGGAGGCATCTGAGTACTTCTTGAAGACCAAACAAGAGCAGCTCAGTTACTTGATTGCATCCTCACTGAGAATTGAGCAAAGTCTAGCCAACCTCACTAAAAATCAGCAGAGCCTAGAGAGGATCATGGAACAGAAGTTCTATGACTTGGATGTCAAGTTAGCAGAAGTCCAGTCTGTAGTGGAGCAGCTCCAGGAGGACATGAATGAGAGGAGAGGCAGGACCACAACTCATGCTTTTTCTAGAGTGCCACGAGGTCCGAGGTCGTCTGCACTGCCAGTTGCTGACACCAGAGCTACAACGTCTGCACCAGCCACAGCCTCAGCTCCAGCGTCTACCTCAGCTCCAACTCCAGCGACTACTTCAACATCTACAGAAGCCTTCGTCCTTGGAGTGATCCGGACTCCACGACCACCTGAAGATCAAGCCTGAGCGACGACTTAGCACTATGCTTTTTCTAGGAACTTTTTGGTAACTTGTTACCAAAGGGGGAGAAGATGTATAGATCATAGGCTTCGAGAGAGAGAGTGTTGCTTTTCTCTCTTGCTTTATTTGGTGGTCTTTTCGAACCTTTTCTGCTTTTGAGTGCTTGATACTATGTCATTATTTGTGAGACATCGATGATCATGTGTTTGATCATAAGCTACACTTAATGTTTGCTTAATGCTTGCTTAAATATTATCATGCTATCTATCGTTTTGATCATTCACTATTCTTGGTGATGAGTGCATGTTTTTCATTCTTATCATTTTGAGCGCTCCACCAAGATGTATGTGACATGGAAGAGTAACCCATGGCTCTAACTCTTTGTGCATTTGCAGTCCAAAGCAAATTTTAAATATGCACAAATTTAGGGGGAGCTCTTACTTATCACATACTTCTCAAAGCGACGATATACTTCATGCTTATTATCATTTGTCGAAGCTTTGATCTATATGTTGTCATCAATTACCAAAAGGGGGGAGATTGAAAGTGCAACTATCCCTAGGTGGTTTTGGTAATTCATAACAACATATAGCTCATTGAGCTAATGCTATTCCAATATGATTATTTCAGGAAAGCTCAATGATTGGCATGGCATGGATGTGAAAGTGGAACCCTCAAAATGATAAGGACAAAGGATTGGCTCAAGCTCAAAAGCTCAAGACTCTTCATTTTATATTTAGTGATCCAAGATCACATTGACTCCATAGGAAAAGCCAATACTATCAAGGAGGGATGAGGTGTTGCTTAATGAGCCTCTTGCTTCATGTGCTTAATGATATGCTCCAAAACCCTCAACTACTTTCCCATATCCACATATGACCTAAACTCTAAGCCAAACTCGGTCCTACCGATTTTTCCTATCCGGCGCCACCGAGTTTCAATTGTCATTAGCCACTGCCAAACCCTAGCAATTCGGTCCTACCGATAAGGATCTCGGTCCCACCGAGATGGGGTTGCAAACTCTCTGTTTCCCTTTCGTAACTTTTCGGTCCCACCGAAAGAGCGAATCGGTCCCACCGAGATTGCAATGTAAACTCAGTGTTTCCCCTTTGTAACTTTTCGGTCTCACCGAGTTCTACTCAGTCTCACCGAAAGAGCAAATCGGTCCCACCGAGTTTGCCTGACCAACTCTCTGGTTAGCTAATTACCAAACTCGGTCTCACCGAGTTTGTGTAATCGGTCTCACCGAGATTACGTTATGCCCAAACCCTAACTGAATCGGTCCTATCGAGTTGCATGTCAGTCCCACCGAAATTCCTAACGGTCACTAGGTTTACCATTTCGGTCCGACCGAGTTTTCTGATTCGGTCCCACCGAGATTGGTAAATTGTGTGTAACGGTTGGATTTTGAGTGGAGGCTATATATACCCCTCCACCTCCTTCTCATTCGATGAGAGAGCCATCAGAACACACACACCATTCCTACTCATATGTTCTGAGAGAAAACCACCTACTCGTGTGTTGAGATCAAGACATTCCATTCCTACCATATGAATCTTGATTTCTAGCCTTCCCAAGTTGCTTTCCACTCAAATCTTCTTTCCACCAAATCCAAATCCTATGAGAGAGAGTTGAGTGTTGGGGAGACTATCATTTGAAGCACAAGAGCAAGGAGTTCATTACCTACACACCATTTGTTACTTCTTGGAGAGTGGTGTCTCCTAGATTGGCTAGGTGTCACTTGGGAGCCTCCGACAAGATTGTGGAGTTGAACCAAGGAGTTTGTAAGGGCAAGGAGATCGCCTACTTCGTGAAGATCTACCGCTAGTGAGGCAAGTCCTTCGTGGGCGATGGCCATGGTGGGATAGACAAGGTTGCTTCCTCGTGGACCCTTTGTGGGTGGTTGCTTCTTCGTGGACCCTTCATGGGTGGAGCCCTTCATGGACTCGCGCAACCGTTGCCCTTGGGTGGAGCCCTGTGTGGACTCGCGCAACCGTTACCCTTCATGGGTTGAAGTCTCCATCAACGTGGATGTAGGATAGCACCACCTATCCGAACCACGGGACAAACATCCGTGTCTCCAATAGCGTTTGAATTCTCCAAACCCTTCCCTTTATATTCTTGCAAGTTGCATGCTTTACTTTCTGCTGCCAATATACTCTTTGCATGCTTGCTTGAATTATGTGATGATTGCTTGACTTGTCCTAAAATAGCTAAAATCTGCCAAGAACTAAAATTGGGAAAAGGTTAAGTTTTTATTTGGTCAAGTAGTCTAATCACCCCCCCTCTAGACATACTTTCGATCCTACACCTAAGAAGAAAGGCCCGAAGCCTGTGAAGAAGGCGAATTCCTGTGAAGCTCGTTTCCCCTAAGAAGAAAGGCCCGGAGCCTGTGAAGAAGGCGAATGCCTGTGAAGCTCGTTTCCCCTAAGAAGAAAGGCACGGAGCGTGTGAAGAAGGCGAATGCCTGTGAAGCTCGTTTCCCCTAAGAAGAAAGGCACGGAGCCTGTGAAGAAGGCCAACGCCTGTGAAGCTCGCCGCCCGTGACACTCTCACGAAATAATGAGTGGGGCTGTACACGCCCCCGAGTCTCAGGAGCGCCGGCCTCAGGCCCTGGGGCTCCCTCCCACGCCCAGTGGCAGCACTTAGCTCCGCGCTGGTGAGAAGACGTCGAATACTAGATTAGGTGTCGGACGCGGTTTTTTCATTTGCTTTCCGCAGTTGGCTTGTTTGTTCGCATTTGAAGTCTTATTGAAATTATTGCTGTCGTTGGTTTGTGGTTCGTCGATTTTTACTCCCCCGCTTTGATTTCTCTTATGAAAGGCCTCGCGATGGAGGATAGCCGAGCGCCCTCGCGAGTGTTCTTCTTCTAGTCGTTCGAAGGTTTCACGACCTGGGCCCGTTGCGGGAGCACCCCTCCAGTCCATGCCCCTCGGGCACCGCGACACGCACACAGGGCCTGGGTCGGTCGCCCCCCACGGCTGGGGCTGGGAACTATCTACGCGCAGACACATAGCCGAAAGGCACGAAAACGGAATAAAGGTAATGGTTAACAGCAATAACCACGAACACGCCCCCGCGGGGCTCCACGCAGCTGTTTTCTTTTACGCAGGAAACAAAAGGAAAGAAAGGACAAGCCCGGCGCGGCTCGCCTCACACCGGCCTGTGGAGGAGACTCGGGCTGCCTCCGGGGATCAAGCAGACTCCCTCTCGCGCTTCACCAGGGCGCGACGGTGGGCGGACGTACTGCCGCCTCCCAAGCAGGCGCGACGGCGTGGGGGCTGACTGCGGCCACCGCTGGAAGAGTCGCTTGAAGAAGAGTCGATGAAGCTTGGGGAGACTTGAGCGTCACCAACCACGCGGGCGCTGTCTCCTCCGTCATCGTCGGGGCTGGGTCCCCGGCCGCGGTCGTCGTCCTCGGGGCAACACCCTGCGCGGCGACCATCTTCCCCAAACACCCTCACATAGATGGTGCCATCACCGTCAAACTTAAAGTGCAGGGTGCACCGGCGCCCCAGGCCGCGAGCACAGGCAAACGCCTGCCAACCACGGGTCAAGGCCAAGCTCCCAGTGGCGGAGACCTCCAGTGCAGCCCATGAGGCCCGGCCGCAGCAGCCGTCCGCCTGAAGCCAGAGGCCGCCCAGGGCGCCGGCCGGGAGCTCACCAAGGAGGAAGCGAGGGAGTTGGAGCCGGGCGCTAGTCGGCTCCGCCGACCATACGACGAACTCCGGCAACACCTCCGCAACGCGAAAGCATGGCCTAGGGGAGCGCGCAACCAAGGCGCGTCCCCCAGCCACAGCAGCTCGCCCGTCACCACGCTGGGAACCATCTCCACGACCGCGGGAAGCTGCCGTGGCGGCCACGGGATGCTTCCGGGGGCGCCCTCGGCCGCGCTTGGGCGGGGGAGAGGTAGGCTCAACCTGGCAGGCCTTCCCCTTCTCTGCAGCCGAGAACCTCCTCGACGGAGCCATGGAGAAGAAGGAAAAGCAAGGAGGGATGGACTGGAAGGGCACGCGTAGTTCCGTACTTATAGCCGGCGAAGGCCAACCGTCGGCCTCCACGATCGCAGGTAATCATGACACAATTTGCATGCAGGGACTTGTCCAACCCGCGCGATCACCGAGGCGTCATGGGGAAGCGGAGACGCCCACGTCCCATCAACCGCCACGCGGTGCCCAAGGTCGCAGGCTGTTAGGGCCCGCGGCGCTTCGCCCTTGCCCTTTCGCCTCTCAGCACGGCCAAGTCCGGGCACGCCTCGGGCCCGGGGGCTACTGTTGGCGTTCTGGAAACGGGGGTCCCCAGACTTGCCTGCCTGCGGCCTGCGGCGTGGCTCAAAGGGGGGCCCAGCATGGCCCATCTTCATCAACACAAGACCCAAGACCCTCGCGAGGGGCCAAGCCTCGCGGGGCAGACGGCGCGGAGCTTCCTCAGGCGCGGCCTCATCAGGCTGGCTCACGAGGAGGCAGAGAGATCAAGGCGGGGTACCTCACGAGGTGCCCATGACGCAAGCCATGACGACCAAGGGCGCCAGGCGGGCGCCAGCCCGCGCAGTGTCCTCCTTTCCTCTTTGGTGCAAAGGGGGCAAGCGCGGGCGAGAGGACCAAGCAAAGGCATCCATTTCAGTGCAACGAGACCAAGACCAGTCCAACAGTGGGAAGGAGGTCAACGTGGAGCCCAGGGCAGCGTCACCACAGAGCCTTTGGCAGGCGAGGACCGACTTTAGTCAGGATAGGTGTACCAGATGTTCCCCTTCAAAATGGCCAATTGTTGGCGCCCTTCCCGCTCAATATTTGGGAAGAGGCCCAAGGCCCTTGCCTATAAATAGGACTAGCCACCCCCAGGGTAGGGACATGATTAAGGGGATCGATCATCATCACGGGGGGCATCTAGATCAAGAGAGGTCCAGAACCTGGGCAAGCAGAGAATCAGAGAGAGAGAGAGAGAGAGAAGGGCGGCTGAACTCCTCCTAGCAGTTCATCGCCCCAGCCAAGAGCAGACCCTCGCGAGGCTGTTCTTCCTTGTATTGTTCATCATCATCAGCCCAAGAGGCAATCCACCACACCACACACTGGAGTAGGGTATTACACCACAACGGTGGCCCGAACCAGTATAAACCTTGTGTCTCTTGTGTTGTTCTTTCAGTAGTCTAGATCTTTGCGAGACGGAGAGGTAGAGGGCGTAATCTCCGCGCGCACCCCAGAGTTCGAACCTCAAGGGTCTGCCGGAACCTGAAATCCGACATTTGGCGCGCCAGGTAGGGGTGCGCCGGAATTTGTCTTCCACTGCTCCGTTCTCCTCCGACCGTCGCGTCCATGTCCGACGCTCGTTAGGCCCGCGCCGAGTGCCGGGCCGCCATCGCTTCCCGCTTCGCCCAGACGGCGCCCGTCAGCGGGCGTCCCCATCGTTCCCCGTCACCCGCCATCAACGCCGCCACCGGCCCGGCGGGGAATGAGCACCAAGCGTCGTCTCAGCATCCGTCCATGCAGCAAGACGGTCGCGCCGCTACACCAACACCCTCGGTCATCGCAGCTCTCCTGGGCGGCTCGCAGGTGCCGCCTAGAAGTCGCCACGTTAAGTCGTTTGTCCGCCGGGTCAGCGCCGTTTCCGCGCAGCAGGGGGCTCCCCCGGACCGGGCAGTGCACAAGGCCGGTCTGACCTTTAGCTCGGAGGACCACCCCTCCAACTCGGCCTGCCCAGGGGGAACCTCCTTCCATCGTATAGGAAAGCGCGCCCAACGCCCTCCTCAGGCAAGGCTCGGGGGCTCTCCCCTGGAGGGCCACCGACCTAGCTAGGGTCACGAGGGAGGCGCTTGGGCACCACATGGAGGCGTGTTTCGAAGCACGTTTCCCTCAAGAAGGAGCAAGGCAAGGAGATCCAGACCCTCAGGAGTTCATCAGCAAGGCCATTCAGGAGCTACAGGAGTCAAGAGTCACGAAAGGCGGCTGACGCCTACCAGCAGTGGCTCCCCATCCAGGTGAGGATGGTGGGTTGCGCGTCTGCATCGACATACCAGGGCTCAACCGAATCGCCTCTCTAGAGCGCCTCTGGCCCTCGCGAGTGGGGCGCTGCGGAGGCCCACCCCCCAGCTACGTTCGCATGCCTTACGGCCTACCGAGCACGGCTGACGCGTACCAGCGCCTCATGAGGGGCATCACGGAGGCCCGAGAGGCCAGGCGTTCCGCTGCACTGGCAGGGATGGAGATGGCCCACGTGGAGCCGCCAGCGCCTCCGGAGCCTCCCGAGGCCCCTGGGCCTGGGGGCTCGTGACGATCGGCTCCCGCAGCCCACCGAGCCTGCTACATCAATGCTCCTTCGTCCTCAACATCATCGGGTAACACCTTTCTAGTTTTACTTCCAGCTGTGAGCGCCCCCCCAGGGATGCATTATTCCCAGGCTGCGTGGGTCCGTCCCTGCGGCGTGTATCCCTTTTATTTTATGTTGCTAGCTTACCTTGTTGGGGGCGCCCCTCGGGCTGCACGATCCCCAAGTCGCTCGGGCCAGACCCAGCGGCGTGTATCTTATTTGCAGTTACTTCCGGTTATGCGTCATACCCACCATGCTTGATTATTCGTTGCCGGTCCACGGCACCTCTTCTTCTCCATGTCGACCACTTGCACGTTAAAGGGGGGGTACCTGAGCATCGCGACTCAGGGCTCTTACTGGCTCTCCAGCACTCACCCTCTGGCCTTGTCCACGGCATCGCGACCTGGCATACCAGCGACGGCTGAGACCAGCTTGAGGGCCGGGACCCGAGGATGTAGAGTGCCGGCATCTAACCAAATTTGCAGGAACACATCACAAGATAAGGCCCAGTGCCAGGCGCAACCCGCCTAGAGGTAGGGCCCCGTGAGTCCCGCACTGGCTCACGGGTGCCCAGATACACCTCACCAGGCCCTACCGTGCCAGCCACGTGTCAGGGCGGGGCTGTACATGCCCCGGGGGCTCCTCCCGGAGGGGAGCCCCCTCCCACGTACCAGTGGAAGCACCATGCTCCGCGCTGGCTGACGACACTGCCGAGGAGCGGCTATGCCCGTACACATACGGAAGCGCTATGCTCCGTGCTGGTGATAAACAACTGAGGGTGGCCCCCGGGCCGCATCAACCTCAGGGAGCCCAGAGCTCAGTGTCTAGCCTCATCGTAACGCCTCCCCTCGGGAGTGCCGCGCGAGGGGGCTGGGCACGGGGGCTGCGCTTGGGTCACGCCCAGACGCACGCCACCCAGCCAGACCCCCGGGCCTGGTTCGTCGCGCATCTCTCCCTGAGCGGAGCCAAGGTACGAAGGCCGTTCGAGCGTCAAGGGGGACTCCTGAGCATCGTGACTCAGGAGCCTAACTGGTCACGTAGCCCCTCACTCCTTTGGTCCCGTCCTGGTTTCCGGTCGGGGCTAATGTTGGGTGAGGTATGCGCAGGGCCGGGCTCTGCAGACGTAGAACGGTGGATCCACCTACATCACACCTCCCTACTTGATGTTCGTGCGCCAAGGGGGACTCCTGAGCATCGCGACTCAGGAGCCTAACTTGTCACGTAGCCCCTCACTCCTTTGGTCCCGTCCTGGTTTCCGGTCGGGGCTAATGCTGGGTGAGGTATGCACGGGGCCGGGCTCTGCCGGCGTAGAACATAAGCAAGTAGGAAGGAAAAGCGTAAATTCAAGGAATTCAAAAGCAAATATTACAGTCCACACTGTTATCTCGATACCAAACACAAGTTTGAGCGCCTCCTCGAGGCATGATACATGTGCAGGAATTAAAAGCAGGACAGGAGCCACAGCGGAGCCACTTGTCGGCGGTGGAGCAGCGCGGAGTGGCTTCGCCTCATGGAGCAGCGGGGTCGGCAGCGCCTTGCTTCGGCTTGGTGCTGAAGGCCCAGAACTTCCCCAGCAGAACCTCCGCGCGACCCTTCACGGCCTCGGCAGCGGCGGCTGTCGGCGTTCTGGAAACGGGGGTCCCCAGACTTGCCTGCCTGCGGCCTGCGGCGTGGCTCAAAGGGGGGCCCAGCACGGCCCATCTTCATCAACACAAGACCCAAGACCCTCGCGAGGGGCCAAGCCTCGCGGGGCGGATGACGCGGAGCTTCCTCAGGCGCGGCCTCATCAGGCTGGCTCACGAGGAGGCGGAGAGATCAAGGCGGGATACCTCACGAGGTGCCCATGATGCAAGCCATGACGACCAAGGGCGCCAGGCGGGCGCCAGCCCGCGCAGTGTCCTCCTTTCCTCTTTGGTGCAAAGGGGGCAAGCGCGGGCGAGAGGACCAAGCAAAGGCATCCATTTCGGTGCAATGAGACCAAGACCAGTCCAACAGTGGGAAGGAGGTCATCGTGGAGCCCAGGGCGGCGTCACCATAGAGCCTTTGGCAGGCGAGGACCGACTTTAGTCAGGATAAGTGTACCAGATGTTCCCCTTCAAAATGACCAATTGTTGGCGCCCTTCCCGCTCAATATTTGGGAAGAGGCCCAAGGCCCTTGCCTATAAATAGGACTAGCCACCCCCAGGGTAGGGACATGATTAAGGGGATCGATCATCATCACGGGGGGCATCTAGATCAAGAGAGGTCCAGAACCTGGGCAAGCAGAGAATCAGAGAGAGAGAGAGAAGGGCGGCTGAACTCCTCCTAGCAGTTCATCGCCCCAGCCAAGAGCAGACCCTTGTGAGGCTGTTCTTCCTTGTATTGTTCATCATCATCAGCCCAAGAGGCAATCCACCACACCACACACTGGAGTAGGGTATTACACCACAACGGTGGCCCGAACCAGTATAAACCTTGTGTCTCTTGTGCTGTTATTTCAGTATTCTAGATCTTTGCGAGAGGGAGAGGTAGAGGGCGTAATCTCCGCGCGCACCCCAGAGTTTGAACCTCAAGGGTCTGCCGGAACCCGAAATCCGACAGCGGCGGCACGCACGCCGCTTACTGGCTCCAACAGGCCGTCAAGGTCGACTTCAGGATCACGAAGGTAGATGTGAGTGAGCACCCGCGTCAGTGCTGCAGAAGATAGGACATGCGCCTTGGCCTCCGCCGTGGGGCCAAGGCCAAGGGCCACATCCTCAAGAGCGCGAACTAGGAGGGGAAGCAGCTGGGCGGGGCCGTCCTCGGCGCCAGCCAGCGGGCTCTCTAGGCCGTTGTCGTAAAGCGTCCTCAGTGAGGAGCGAGCCTTCGCCTCCATCTCCGTGAAGGCCACGCGGTCCTCGCCAAGAACCAGGGCCTTGTCGTCCAGCTCGGCCTTCCTCGCCTTCAACTCCTGCTACAGCGCGCCAAGGCGGTCGCGGCGCTTCCTGAGCTTGACCTCCCCCTCCGTGACGGCTGCCTCGCGAGCCTTCACACCTTCTTCCTGCTCTTGGCGAAGGCGGACCTCTTTCGCGAGCTGGTCCCGTAGGCCCTGCAGCTCGTCCTCCAGCGCCTTGCAGTGACCACGGACGACGACCACCTCCCCCAGGGCTGCGTCACCAGCAGCCTTCGCCTCAAGGACGGCCTGCTTCTCCTCATCGCAAGCCGTCGAGTCCTGGACCAGCGCCGCCCGAATCAAAGCGTCGGAGCGAACCCATCTGGAAGCCAGCTCCAAGCGCCCGGCCACCAAGCGAGGGTCGGCGCCAAGAAGATCCTGCCGCAGTCGGTCCAGCTCAGCGATAGCACGATCCGGAATGGCAGAAGGAGTCGGAGAGACAGCAGCCGTTGGAGTAGGAGGAGAAGGCGGCTGCGCGGCCACAGCATCCTGAGGTGGAGCCTGCTGTGCCCCAACGGCTGTAGTGGCGGCAGCAGGCGAGGACACCTCGGGAGTCACCTGGGCCGTGGGGGCCAAGCTCGCCCCAGCCGGCTCAGCCAGGCCTCGCGAGGACGACCGGGCAGGAGAAGCCCGTGCATCGCGGTCACTCTCCTTCGCGGGTAGAGGCGCTGCCACGGATGGAACCTCAGGAGCTCCCCTCGACTTCTTTGCTACGGGCACCAGCCTGTCCAAGAGATGCGGACATCAAGCCTCAGAAGTAGAATAAGAGGTAAAGACAAGAATCAAACACTTACAGGTCGTCGCCAGTGTGCTCGAGCGGCCTCGGGCCAAATTTGAAGCCTGAAAGCCGGCTGGAAGGGTCAACCTTGGGAAGCTTGGAAGCAGAAGGTGCGGTCCGCCCCGGGGCCAGGGCAGGCCCGCGGGAGATCAGCCCGGTCCTGTCCTTCTTCGAGATCGGGGGCAAGCTCCCGCCGTTCTGCTCGTCATCATCCTCGTCGTCATCGCTCGGAGAGAGGCGGAGAACGCGGGACCTGCGCCGGGGGAGGGGAGCCCTCGACTCTCCGTCAGTCGCCTCGGAGTCAGGCCCTCTTTCCCGCTCCCCTCCTTCCTCCTATTTGCTGGAGTCGTCGGAAGGCACGTCCACCGACTCCTGGGGAGTTTCCATGGGCACGAGCCCATCCCCGTTGAAGGCGGGCATGGACTCCACTACCTGCTCCCAGTCGTCGCGGAGGAACAAGGGCGTAGGAGCACCCACCAACCTCGCCACATCGCCCCCGACCAGAGATTGGAGGACCGCGGCCAGATCTCCGTCGACCAAAGCCGCGGGGCTCGGATGGGGCCTCCACATCGGGAGTGAGTACCGCCGGAGCGGAGCCAGCTGGTGCTCCAGGAATTCCCTCAGCAGCGACGCGCCGGTCAGCTTCGCCACCGCCATGTTGTCCGGCCTCAGATCCGCGTCCATCTTCTCCAACACCAGCTTCGCGCGGGGGTCCGCGAGCTCCGCCCGGCCCCAATCGCTGGAGCTCGTGGGCTGCTCCGTGGGCAAGATCAGCCGAGGGTGAATGCGCCCATTATCCACCAAGACCCACTCGCTCCTGAAGCCCTCAATCCTTTTCCCGGGGTTCGAGATGGCAATGGCGCCGCCGTAAACGATGAAGCTCGCACACGCGGAAGCAGGACCGCGAGAAGTCCGGAGGTAGAAGTAATGGCGCAGCAAGGCCACTGAGGGCCGCACCCCTACGTGAGCCTCGCAGTAATAGGCGAAGATCGCCAGGAGAAGGACGGAGTTGGGGTGGAGATGCAGAGCCTGTAGCTTGTAATGGCGGAGGACAGATAAGAAGAACTCGGAGAAGGGAGGCACCAGGCCAGCAGCAATGGCACTTGCGAAGAACGGTAGAAGGTGCTCCCTTGACCCTCAGGGGTGGCGGAGCCGGCCTTGAACACCTTCGCCCTGTCGATGCCCCGCACCGCCGCCATCCGGCGCAACCAGGCAAGGCTCGCCTCCGACACGTCCGGCGAGTTCAGGGCAGGCGAGTACCAAGCTACGGCCGGGGACTCACGAGGCGCCATGGCTTCCTAGGTCACGCGGTCGGAGTAGATCTGGAAACTTTGAGGAAGGAAGGAGAGGCGCAAGAAAGCGGATCTGAGCAGCAACCGGAGAAAGTAAAAAGCAAAGCCTAGGTAGATGCCGCTCCTTCATCAACTCGCACGGTTGCTAAGGCGCTCACGTCCAATCAAATGCCATGCGACGCCCAAGGCCGCAGGCTGTTAGGGCCCGCGGCGCTTCGCCCTCGCCCTTCCGCCTCCCTGCACGGCCAAGTCTGGGCGCGCCTTGGGCCCGGGGGCTACTGTCGGCGTTCTGGGAACGGGGGTCCCCAGACTTGCCTGCCTGCGGCCTGCGGCGTGGCTCAAAAGGGGGCCCAGCATGGCCCATCTTCACCAACACAGACCCAAGACCCTCGCAAGGGGCCAAGCCTCGCGGGGTGGATGACGCGGAGCTTCCTCAGGCACAGCCTCATCAGGCTGGCTCGCGAGGAGGCGGAGAGATCAAGGCAGGGTACCTCACGAGGTGCCCGTGACGCAAGCCATGACGACTGAAGGCGCCAGGCGGGTGCCAGCCCGCGCAGCGTCCTCCTTTCCTCTTTGGTGCAAAGGGAGCAAGCGCAGCCGCGGAGTACCGAGGCATCAGGCAAAGGTTGCCATTTCGATGCAACAAGACCAAGACCAGGAGGACTGCAAGACGGAGGTCATTGTGGAGCCCAAGACGGCGTCACCACCAGAGCTTTGCGCAGGCGAAGACTACTTTTGTCAGGATAGCTAGTACTAGCTGTCCCCCTTCAAATTAGCCCGCCATTGTTGGCTCCCTTCCCGCTCGATATTTGGGAAGAGGACTAGGGCCTCTATAAATAGGACCAGCCCCCCGCAGAGTGGAAGGACGAGAGGAAGGGATGAAGGAAAGAAAAGAGAGAGAGAAGGGTGACTGAGCTCCTCCCAGCAGTTCATCACCCCAGCCTAGAGCAGACCTTCGCGAGGTTGTTCTTCCTTGTATTGTTCCTCATCATCAGCCCAAGAGGCAATCCACCACACCACACACTGGAGTAGGGTATTACACCACAATGGTGGCCCGAACCAGTATAAACCCTGTGTCATTTGTGTTGTTCTTTCCATTGCTTAGATCTTAGCGAGGCGGAGGGGTGCAGGTAGGTAGGAGGCGAAATCTCCGCGCGCACCCCAGTGTTCGAACCTCAAGGGTCTGCCAGAACCTGAAATCCGACACCGGCCAATCACACCAACAGGGATTGTTGGGTGTTCAAGCAGGCAGGCAAGTTAAACGCCGAAAATGAAGACAAGGGGCTGCATAGCGATGACGACGAGGAGCCCCGGCCGCCGAACAACAGTGGACAGAAGGGTTTTCCCCCACAAGTGCGGATGGTGAACATGATATACGCAACTCACGTACCCAAAAGCAAGCGGAAGCGCGCGTTAAGGGACGTATACGCGGTAGAGCCAGTCGCCCCAAAGTTCAACCCATGGTCCTCCTGCCCGATCACCTTTGATCGAAGGGACCATCCCACTAGCATCCGTCATGGCGGTTTCGTCGCATTGGTTCTAGACCCAATTATTGACGGATTTCATCTCACTATAGTCCTTATGGATGGCGGCAGCAGCCTGAACCTGCTTTACCAGGATACAGCGCGGAAAATGGGCATAGATCCCTTGAGGATTAAGCCCACCAAAACGACCTTTAAAGGCGTAATACCAGGTGTAGAGGCCAACTGTACAGGCTCAGTCACACTTGAAGTGGTCTTCGGATCTCCGGATAATTTCCAAAGCGAGGAGTTGATCTTTGACATAGTCCCATTCCGCAATGGCTATCACGCACTACTCGGACGAACCACATTCGCCAAGTTTAATGCGGTACCGCACTACGCATACCTTAAGCTCAAGATGCCAGGCCCTTGGGGAGTAATTACGGTCAACGGAAACACCGAACGCTCCCTCTGAACGGAGGAGCACACGGCGGCCCTCGCAGCGGAAGTACAAAGCAGCCTCTCCAGGCAGTTCTCCAGTCCGGCCATTAAACGTCCGGACACCATCAAGCGCGCCCGGAGTAACCCACAACAAGACCTCCTGGCACGTCCCGAGCAGGCGTAGCAATGCGGCCCCAACCCCAACCCTCGTAAAAAGGCGACGCCAGTACTTCGCGTACATAACTACACTCTAGAAATACCATGGGCATAGGGGGAGGGGCACCATCACGGCACGCCCAAAACACGGCTTAAACCGCACTAGGGGCTGCCAATTTTTTTACTTTTTTCTTACTTCCAGGACTCTACTCTTCGGAAGGCCTGTTCGGTAGTTCAATCGCCGCACAAACGATGCAGGAACCAGGAAAGCAGACAAGCCATGCCGCATTACAAAACTCTCAGGTGGTCTCTATCATGACAGTATACCTGTTTCGCATACTATTCCGCAGCTTGCCCCTGGAGCAGACATGTTCAATAGTCCAACTTTTTGTTTATCCATTACTTATATTGTTCTGCTTTGATCGCAGCTACTTTTAATAAACAATGCATAGCTTTTGTCTATTTTTGCATCACCTCTTTATAAATATATGTTCCTTAATGACATGTTGCTCCCGTACAATTTGGTACGGCAAAAATACGCCAGGGGCTTCAGTATCCCTCAATATGGTGTGAGAAGTCCGAACACTTTCACAAGTGCGGCACCCCGAACTTATAGCATTATATGCATCGGCTCCGAATCATGTCTTGGGTCAATAGTTGGGTTTGCCCGGCTCCTATGTTTTGGTGCCTTACATTCCGCTATATCGGCTAAGGTAGCACTAAGAGAACCACTGCGATTGTGCCCCAGTTGAGCTGGGCCGAGCACCTCAGTGGAGAAAGCTAAAACTGACTGTCATGATGAGGCGAGATCTGGTCGCTGTTCGAGAGGTTTTTTCGAGTCCCTAACGACTTATGCCGCTTCGAGCGAGGAGTCGGCTCTGTCCGGCTAAGGCGTGGATAGCGCCCCGAACTCGGTCTTCCGAATACCAGGGGCTTCACCGAAATTTAAAATTATAGAATTCTATGGCTAAGTAAGAGTGTTCACGCGTTATAGTCTGATTGCCTTGTTCGTTGGGCTGATCGTCTCCCTCGAAGGACCCAAACATGGGAAAAAGAGCGCTCAGGTTTATCCCCGAACACCCCAGCACTAGCGGCATGGGGGCAGAAGCCGACGACTTGCCATCTCTCAGAATTGATAAACAGCCGCACAGAAGGTAATATTTTAAATTCAAACAGCATTGCTAAGCACATATGAACAAGTTTTCAGCACACAGGACAAAAACGAGCGAGTTTTACTCAATAATTACATCCCTAGTACATTCATCCGCCACAAGGCGGGCACCCTTCAGAACATCCTTATAGTAATTTTCGCGCTTGCGATGCTCTTTCCCCACTGGTGGCCCATCCTTCACAAGCTTCTCTGCATCCAGCCTACCCCAGTGCACCTTAGCACAGGCAAAGGCCCTACGGGCGCCTTCAATACAGACGGAGTGCTTGATGACTTCGAGCCTCGGACAGGCTTCCACCAGCCGCCGCACCAGCCCGAAATAGCTCCCAGGCAGAGCCTCTCCAGGCCACAGCCGAACGAGGAGGCCCTTCATGGCCTGTTCGGCCACCTTGTGGAGCTCGACCAGCTGCTTCAACTGGTCGCTCAGGAGCACGGGGTGTCCGGCCTCGGTATACTGAGACCAGAACACCTTCTCTGTCGAGCTGCCCTCCTCGGCTCGATAGAATGCGGCGGCATCAGATACACTCCGGGGAAGATCTGCGAACGCTCCTGGAGAGCTCCGGATTCGGGTAAGTAACAAGTAACTCACGTTTATATGTTTGCTTTGCATAAAGAATGCCTTACCCGCCGCTATCATCTTCACCTCATCCAACTCCTGGAGGGTCTTCTGGGATTCGGCCTTGGCAAATTTGGCATTTTCAATAGCCGCCGCGAGCTCGAACGCTCGTGTCTTCGAGTCAAGCTCCAAACTCTCATGTTTCCTCATGAGAACCTGGAGCTCTTGCCGCACCTTGCCAACCTCGGCCTCATACCTCTCCCGCTCGGTGCGCTCCGCGGCCGCACTCTTCTCGGCCTCGAGCAGCGCTTGCTTAAGGGTGGCCACCTCAGATGTGGCCCCTACAATAGCCATGTTAATCCTGTCATTTCTTGCAATTGCACCTTTTTATATATATACATATTCAACCAAGGTATTTCTTACCTTCCTCCTCCTCGAGCTGCTTCTTGGCACGCCCGAGCTCTTGCTCGGACTTCTCGAGGCTCTGCTTTAGCGTGTCCACTTCCGCAGTCAGTACGGCGGACGCCAGCAGAGAAGCCTGCATACGCATATTGACTCCTTTGTTAGACTCCTGTGAATTCTTTGATCCTCTATTCGGCTTTTCTTCCCGAATGCCCAACAGAGCATCAGGGGCTACTGTCTATGCGGTAATATTATTTACACATTATTTACTTACCTCAAAGCCTGTCAAAAGGCTAGTACAAGCTTCAATCAGTCCGCTCTTGGCGGACTGAACCTTCTGGACCACCGCACTCATAATAGTGCGGTGCTCCTCGTTGATGGAGGCGCCTTGGAGCGCCGCCAACATATTGTCCGGCGCCTCCGGTTGGAAGGGGGCCGCCAGCATGGTGGACTTACTCCTCTTGGAAGGAGGTCCCCCGCCGGACTCCGGAACCTTTGAAGGTTCCGGAGCAGTGTCCGGCCTAGAGCCTGACTTGGAGCCCTGGGGAGTTTCATCCCCTTTACTCCTGGAATCCGGGAGGTCGCCTTGTGGCGCCTCCAGGACCACCTCCTCCCTGCTTGGAGCCTGTTGGGACAACACCTCGGTGTTTTCCGTAGGACGGGGGGAGGAAGCCGTCGGAAGCGAGTTCACATCCGACGAGTCCAGTGAGCCGCTCGACGACGCGTCGAGCCGATCTTTGGGTGGGCTGCATACACATACTCGACATAAGGGAAAGTTGTGTAATAAATGAATACTATGAGTTACTCCGGTATCCGGATACTTACGATTTTGCCAGGGGCTTGGCCCTGGGCTGCCACTACTCTCCGCCGTCGTCGGTGTCGGTGGAGTTGTCCAGAGGAAGGGTTTTCCCCTTCTTGGACCCTCCGGCCTCCTCAGAGAGGGCAGCCTTCCTTTTCTTCTCTCCTCCCGCTGGAGGGGGAGAGGTTTCTTCTTCTTCCTCCTTGTCTTCATGAGAGGAAGGCGCTTCGGGACCGTCGGATGATGAATCCGACACCTCCTGACGTCGGGCACTCTTTCGAGTCCCCGTGGCCTTTTTCGCGGCCTTCTTCTCCGTCACCACATAGGGTGCCGGAACTAGTAGCTTCGCCAAGCGAGCGTCTGCTGGGCCTTCGGGCAAAGGAGCCGGACAGTTGACCTGTCCGGACGTCACCTGCCAATCCTGTCAAAGGTAAGGGAGCTTAGATCCCACATAGAGTCAAACTATGATAACCTAATATCCTGTAGAAGGAAATATAACAGCTTACCGCATGAGCGTGATGCTGCATACTGAATCCGCGATCCTCGGTAGCGGATGCGGGAGCTTCGGCGCCCTTGAAAAGCACCCTCCAGGCATCTTCGTACGTCATGTCGAAGAGCCTATTCAGAGTTCGGTGCTGCGCCGAGTCGAACTCCCACAGGTTGAAGGCCCGCTATTGACACGGGAGGATCATGCGGATGAGCATCACCTGGACTACGTTGACAAGCTTGAGCTTCTTGTCCACCGGGGTTTGGATGCAGGTTTGGAGTCCGGTCAGTTCTCCTTTTTTACCCCAAGTCAGGCCTGTCTCCTTCCAGGAGGTGAGCCGCGTAGGGGGGCCGGACCGAAACTCAGGAGGTGCGACCCATTTAGCGTCGCGCGGCTCGGTGACGTAAAACCATCATGATTGCCACCCCTTCAGGGTCTCCACAAAGGAGCCCTCAAGCCACAGGATGTTGGCCATCTTGCCCACCATGGCGCCGCCGCACTCCGCCTGGCTGCTGCGCACCACCTTCGGCTTGACGTTGAAAGTCTTGAGCCATAGGCCGAAACGGGGGCGGATGCGGAGGAAGGCCTCGCACACGACGATAAACGCCGAGATGCTGAGGACGAAGTTCGGGGCTAGATCGTGGAAATCCAGGTCGTAGTAGAACATGAGCCCCCGGACAAATGGATGCAGAGGGAAGCTCAGTCCGCGGAGGAAATGGGGGAGGAATACCACCCTCTCATGGGGCCTATGGGTGGGGATGAGCTGCCCCTTTTTAGGAAGCCGGTGCGTGATGTCGCTAGACAGGTATCCGGCCTTCCTCAGCTTTTTGATGTGTCCCTCCGTGACGGAGGAGACCATCCACTTGCCTCCCGCTCTGGACATGGCTGGAGAAGGTTGAGGTGGGGAGTGCAGACTTGGGCGCTGGAGCTCGAGTGCGCGAGAATGGATAGGCAAAGGAGGAAGAAGGCATAGGTGAAAAGGTGGATCCTTATCCCCTTATATGGGTGGACGCAACTGCGTGTCCCCACCAGCCTGGTAAAACTCGCTTATCTCCAAGCGCCGTAATCAAGGGCGCGGTTGGGTTACCCACGCCCGTATTGATGAGGATCCTGGAATAAGGGGACACGATCTCTGCTTTGACAAGACGTGCCAAGGAAACCGCCTCGCATGACACGATGAGGTGGGATAATGAAACAACTCGGATAAAGGCTTGGCCGTGGTGTGTCACACTACGGAACACGTCAGCAGACTAGATTTGTGTAAATATTATTCTCTCTGTGGCAACATGTGGAAAACTTATTTTGCAGAGCCGGACACTATCTTTGTGTTTAAAATCTTCTATGAAGTACTTGAAGGAGGAACCCGCCTTGCAATGTCGAAGACAATTTGCACGCCGGACTCGTCGTCATTGAAGCCTGGTTCAGGGGCTACTGAGGGAGTCCTAGATTAGGGGGTGTCCGGATAGCCGGACTATACCTTTGGCCGGACTCCTGGACTATGAAGATACAAGATTGAAGACTTTGTCCCGTGTCCGGAAGGGACTTTCCTTGGCGTGGAAGGCAAGCTTGGCGATACGGATATTCAGATCTCCTACCATTGTAACCGACTCTATGTAACCTAACCCTCTCCAGTGTCTATATAAACCAGAGGGTTTTAGTCCGTAGGACAACATACACATCAACAATCATACCATAGGCTAGCTTCTAGGGTTTAGCCTCTCGGATCTCGTGGTAGATCTACTCTTGTACTACCCATATCATCAATATTAATCAAGCAGGACGTAGGGTTTTACCTCCATCGAGAGGGCCCGAACCTGGGTAAAACTTCGTGTCCCTTGCCTCCTGTTACCATCCGGCCTAGACGCATAGTTCGGGACCCCCTACCCGAGATCCGCCGGTTTTGACACCGACACTAACCCTCTCCGGTGTCTATATAAACCGAAGTGTTTTAGTCCGTAGGACAACAATCACAACATACAATCATACCATAGGCTAGCTTCTAGGGTTTAGCCTCTTTGATCTCGTGGTAGATCTACTCTTGTACTACCCATATCATCAATATTAATCAAGCAGGACGTAGGGTTTTACCTCCATCAAGAGGGCCCGAACCTGGGTAAAACATCGTGTCCCCTGCCTCCTGTTACCATCCGGCCTAGACGCACAGTTCGGGACCCCCTACCCGAGATCAGCCGGTTTTGACACCGACATTGGTGCTTTCATTGAGAGTTCCTCTGTGTCGTCGCCGTTAGGCTTGATGGCTCCTACTATCATCGATAGCGATGCGGTCCAGGGTGAGACTTTTCTCCCTGGACAGATCTTCGTATTCGGCGGCTTTGCACTGCGGGCTAATTCGCTTGGCCATATGGAGCAGATTGAAAGCTATGCCCCTGGCCATCAGGTCAGATTTGGAAGTTTGAATTACACGGCCAATATCCGTGGGGACTTGATCTTCGACGGATTCGAGCCACAGCCAGGGGCGCCGCACTGTCGCAATGGGTATGACCTAGCTCTGCCACCGGACGATACTCCAGAGGCCGCGCCCGCATCAGCTCTGACCCTTAGCTCGGAGCCAACTGCGCCAATCGAGGACGGGTGGCTAGACACCGCCTCAGGGGCTGCAGTCTCGACGGCGATCGAGCCAAACACCAGCATAATCCTCTGCACAGCCCGTGACTCCAAGGTGCCGGACTCTCTTCCGGACCCTGAACCATCCTCGCCCCTGCCAATCGAATCCGATTGGGCGCCGATCATGGAGTTCAGCGTCGCAGATATCTTTCAGCACTCGCCCTTCGGCGACATTCTGAATTCACTAAGGTCTCTCTCTTTGTCAGGAGAGCCCTGGCCGGATTATGGCCAACGGGATTGGGATGCGGACGACGAAGAAATTCGACGCCCACCCACCACCCACTTTGTAGCCACTGTCGATGATTTAACCGACATGCCCGACTTCGACTCCGAAGACATCGACGGTATGGACGACAATGTAGGAGACGAACATGAACCAGCACCTACAGGGCACTGGACAGCCACCTCATCGTATGACATATACATGGTGGATACACCCAATGAAGGCAATGGTGACGAGATAATGGAGGATGAACCCTCCAAGAAGGAACCCAAGCGCCGACGTCAGCGGCGCCGCTCTAAGTCCCGCCAAAGCAAAAGTGGTGATACCAGCACAGGAGATAATAACACTCCGAATAGCGCCGAAGACAACAACAATCCCCTCCAGCAAGATTTAGAGCAGGAGGATGAAGGAGCCAGCTCTCCTGAGAGAGCGGCTGGCGGAGAGGAGGAGGATGACAATTACATGCCCCCCTCCGAAGACAAGGCAAGCCTCGGCGATGAAGAATTCGCCGTTCCAGAGGATTCCCTCGAACAAGAGCGCTTCAAGCGCAGGCTTATGGCAATGGCAAATAGCCTGAAGAAAAAGCAGCAGCAGCTTCAAGCTCATCAAGATCTGCTAGCTGACAAATGGACAGAAGTCCTCGCGGTCGAACAATATAAACTCGAGCGTCCATCCAGGAGTTATCCAAGGCGCAGGTTACTTCCCCGACTGGAGGAAGAAGCGTATGCAATGGCTGATCAGCCACCCCGTGGCCGCGATAGAGAGGCATTCCAGCCAAAAGCTCAGCCTCCACCCCAACGCAATTCAAATAAAAAGGCATGGGGAGATACGCCAAACCTGCGAGACATATTGGAGGACAAAGCAAAGCATTCAAGATCGATCTATGGATCACGAGGGCGCACCACTCTACGAGACGATAAACGTCACGCCGGATACAGTAAAAGCAAATCCGGCCGGGCTGAACACAGCGGGCAGGACCCATTCGAGCTGCGTCGCGATATAGCCCAATACAGAGGCGTCGCACACCCCTTATGCTTCACAGACGAAGTAATGGAACATCAATTCCCAGAGGGTTTCAAACCTGTAAACATTGAATCATACGACGGCACTACAGACCCCGCGGTATGGATTGAGGACTTCCTCCTCCACATCCACATGGCCCGCGGTGATGACTTACATGCCATCAAGTACCTCCCACTAAAACTCAAAGGACCAGCGCGGCATTGGCTTAATAGCTTGCCAGCGGACTCCATTAGCTATTGGGAAGATCTGGAAGCCGCATTCCTCGACAACTTTCAGGGCACTTATGTGCGACCACCAGATGTCGATGACTTGAGCCACATAATTCAGCAGCCAGAAGACTCGGCCACGCAATTCTGGACTCGGTTCGTTACAAACAAAAATCAAATTGTCGACTGTCCGGATGCGGAGGCCTTAGCGGCTTTCAAGCACAACATCTGAGATGAGTGGCTAGCCCGGCACCTTGGTCAGGAAAAGCCGAAATCTATGGCAGCCCTCACGACGCTCATGACCCGCTTTTGTGCGGGCGAAGACAACTGGTTGGCTCGCAGTAATAACATATCAAAGAACCATGGTACCTCAGATACCAAGGACGGCAATAGCAGGTCACGTCGCAACAAGCATAAGCGCCACATTAACGGCAAAAGTACCGAGGATATGGCAGTCAATGCCGGATTCAAAGGCTCTAAACCCGGTCAGTGGAAAAAGCCATTCAAACAAAGTACGCCGGGTCCGTCCAGCTTGGACCGTATACTCGATCGCTCGTGTCAAATACACGGCACCCTAGACAAGCTAGCCAATCACACCAACAGGGATTGTTGGGTGTTCAAGCAGGCCAGCAAGTTAATTGTCGAAAACAAGGACAAGGGGCCGCATAGCGATGATGAGGAAGAACCCCGGCAGCCGCACACTGGAGGACCGAAGAGGTTTCCCCTGCAAGTGTAGACGGTGAACATGATATACGCAACCCACATCCCCAAGAGGGAGTGGAAGCGTGCGCTCAGGGACGTATATGCATTGGAGCCAGTCGCCCCAAAGTTCAACCCTTGGTCCTCCTGTCCGATCACCTTCGATCGCAGGGACCACCCCACTAGTATCCGTCACGGGGGATTCGCTGCACTGGTCCTAGACCCAATCATCGACGGATTTCACCTCACTCGACTCCTTATGGACGGCAGTAGCCTGAACCTGCTTTATTAGGACACAGTGCGCAAAATGGGTATAGACCCCTCAAGGATCAAACCCACAAAAATGACCTTTAAGGGCGTCATTCCAGGCATAGAGACCCACTGCACAGGCTCAATTACACTGGAAGTGGTCTTCGGATCTCCGGATAACTTCCTAAGCGAAGAGTTAATCTTCGACATAGTCCCGTTCCGCAGTGGTTATCACGCGCTGCTCGGATGAACCGCATTTGCTAGATTCAATGTGGTACCACATTATGCATACCTCAAGCTCAAGATGCCAGGACCTCGCGGAGTTATTATAGTCAATGGAAACACAGAGCACTCTCTCCGAACAGAGGAGCACACCGTGGCCCTTGCAGTAGAAGCGCAAAGCAGCCTCTCAAGGCAATCTACCAGTTCGGCATTTCAAAGCACGGACACCTTCAAGCGCGCTCGGGGCAATCGGCAAACAGACCGCCTGGCGCGGTCTGAGCTCGCGTAGCAATACGGCGGCCACCCCAACCCCAGCCCAACGGCGATATTCGTGTCGCGCGTACATAATTACGCATTAAAAATACCATAGGCACAGGTGGGGAGGGGGGCACAACTGTGGCACGCCCCAAAACGCGGCCTAAACCGCAGTAGGGGCTTCCCGTTTGGTTATTTTTCTTCTTCTTTCAGGACTTTAATCTCTGGAAACACTGTCCGGCCGCTCCACTGCCGAACACATGATACAGCAACCAAGGAGGCAGACAACTACGGAATTCCCAGGTGGATTACAGATTTCATATTATTCCTTAGCTCGCCCTTGGGAGGGACATAGTCCTACTCTTTTGCTTATTGCACTATCTGTATCACTCTGCTTTAATGCAATTTTTCAATATACAATGCATGACATTACGACTATTATTGCATTTTTGTTATATATGTGTGTGTGTGTGTGTGTGTGTGTTCATTAACGACGCCTTGCAACCGTACACTCTGGTACGGCCGATGCACCAGGGGCTTACGTACCCACAATATGGTGTGAAAAGTCCGAACACTTTCATAAGTGCGGCACCCCGAACTTATAGCATTATATGCATCAGCTCCGAATCATGTCTTTGGTCAAATGTTGGGTTTGCCCGGCTCCTATGATTTGGTACCTTACGTTCCGCTCTATCGGCTAAGGTAGCGCTAGGAGAACTACTGCGATTGTGCCCTGGTTCTGCCGGGCCGAGCACCTCAGTAGAGAAAGCTAAAACTGACTGTCATGATAAGGCGAGAGACTGGTCGCTGTTCGGCGAGGTTTTTCGAGTCCCTAAAGACTTATGCCGCTTAGGGCGAGGGGCCAGCTCTGTCCGACTTACAGGCGTGTATCGCGCCCTGAATTCGGCCTTCCGAATACCAAGGGCTTCGCTGAAATTTAAAATTATAGAATTCTATGGCTAAGTGAGAGTGATAAAGCATTATTAGTCTGGTTGCCTTGTTCGTTGTGCTGAGCACCTCCCTCGAAGGACCCAAACATGGGAACAAGAGTGCTCAGGTTTATCCCGAACACCCCAGCACTTGTGGCATGGGGGCAGAAGCCGAGGACTAGCCATCTCTCAAATTGGATAAACAGCCAAACAGAAGGTAATATTTTAAATTCACACAAGCATTGCGTAGCGAATATGATACAAGTTTTCATACATATAGGACAAAACGAGCAAGTCTCATTCAAATATTACATTTTGCGAACACTCGTCCGCGATAAGACGGGCGCTCGGCAGAACACCCTCGTAGTACATCTCGGGGTGGCGGTGCTCCTTGCCCTCCGGCGGCCCCTCCTTGATCAGCTTCACGGCGTCTAGCTTGACCCACTGTGTTTTTACACGGGCGAAGGCCCGGCGTGCACCTTCAATGCAGACGGATCGCTTGACGACCTCCAGCCGTGGGCAGGCATCCACAAGCCGCCTCACCAGGCCAAAGAAGCTGTTCGGAAGGGCATCGCCAGGCCACAACCGGACTATGAAGCCCTTCATGGCCTGATCGGCTGCCTTATGTAGCTCGGCCATCTGCTTCAGCTGGTAGCTCATCGGCACCGGATGTTCGGCCTCAGCATACTGAGACCAGAGCAGCTTCTCCATTGAGCTACCGTCCTCGGCCTGGTAAAATTGTGCGGCATCGGACACACTGCGGGGCAAATCTGCGAATGCTCCTGAAGAGCTCCGGATCCGGGTAAGTAATCGATAATTTGCTTGTACATGCTTGCTTTGCATATAGAAAGCCTTACCCGCCGCTATCTTCTTTATCGCGTCGATCTCCTGAAGGGCCCTCTGGGCCTCGGCCTTGGCACTCTTCGCGCTCTCACAGGCCGTGGCAATCTCTGACTCTCGCGTCTTCAAGTCAAGCTCCAACGCCTCGTGCTTCGTCACGAGAGCCTGGAGCTCTTGCTGCACCTCACCCACCCGAGCCTCGTGCCTCTCTCGCTCGGTGCACTCCTGGGCCACCTTCTCTTCGGCCTGGGACAGCGCTTGCTTCAGGGTCGCCACCTCGTTCGTGGCCCCTGGCAAACATACAATGATCCTGTCATTTAGCAATCGCGTCTTTTTTCTCATCTATAGACGGGGTATTACTTACCCTTGTTCTCCTCGAGCTGCCTCTTAGCAAGGCCGAGCTCTTTCTGGGATCCCTCGAGGGCCTCCTTCAGTACGGCGACCTCCGCAGTTAGTGCGGCGGACACCAGAAGCGAAGCCTGCATATGCATATTGACATATTTATATTAGACTCCTATGATATTATTTGATCCTCTATTCGGCTTTTCTTTGTGAACACCGAACAAAGCATCAGGGGCTACTGTCTATGCGGTAATATTTCTAGTACATTTTAAAACACTTACCTCGAAGCCTGTTAGAAGGCCAGTACAGGCTTCATTCAATCCGCTCTTGGCGGACTGAACCTTCTGGATCACCACACTCATGATAGTGCGGTGCTCCTCCTCGATGGAAGCGCTGCGAAGCGCTTCCAACATATTGTCCGGCGCCTCTAGATGGACAGAGGTCACCGGCACAGGCGTCTCACCCCTCTTAGAAGGAGATAGCCTGCCCGATCCCGAAACCGCTGGAGGTTCCAGCGCGGGGTTCGGCTGAGGGCCGAACTTGGAGCTCTCAGGAGGCCCGTCCCCTCTGCTCCTGGAGTCCGGAAGGTCGCCTTGAGGCGCCTTCAGGACTGTCTCCCCTCGATCCGGTGCCTCTTGGGACAACACCTCGGTGTCGTCGGCAGGATGAGGGGAGGTTGCAGTCGGGACTGGATCGCTATCCATGTCCGACGAACCCAGGGAGCCGTCCGACGATACCTCGATATTGGCTCGTGGCGGCCTCCGTAATTATGTTTGGCGATTAGGGAAAGCAATGCGACAAAGGAATCCTATGGGTTACTTTGGTATCCGAATACTTATGATCTCCCCTGGGGCTTGGCCTTGGGCAACCACTCGTCTTCACTTTTGTCGACGGCGGTGGAGCTGTCCGGAAGGAGAGTCCTTCCCTTCTTGGACCCTCCGGCCTCCCCAGTTGGGGCGGCCTTCCTTTTCTTATCTCCCCCAGTCGGTGGGGGAGCCTCTTCTTCCTCT
The DNA here is from genome assembly GCF_056163025.1 of Triticum urartu. Taxonomy (NCBI): domain Eukaryota; kingdom Viridiplantae; phylum Streptophyta; class Magnoliopsida; order Poales; family Poaceae; genus Triticum; species Triticum urartu. The sequence goes on along the minus strand of NC_141874.1, from coordinate 122,871,194 downwards.
TCCTCGTCTTCAGGGGAAGAGTGCGCCGCAGAGTCATCGGACGATGAGTCCGATGATGCCTGGCGTCAGGAACTCTTTCGAGCTCCCTTGGCCTTCTTGGTCTTCTCCGGCACCTTATAAGGGGCCGGAGTCAGCATCTTCGTCAGAAGAGCGTCTACGGGGCCTTCGGGCAAGGGAGCCGGACAGTCGATCTGTCCGGCCATCTTCTGCCAGTCCTGTCAAAATTACGAGAGTTTAGATCCCGCAAAGAGTCAATCTATATAAAAATAAGTATCCTGTGAAAGGTAAAACAACTTACCGCGCTGGCTTGGCGCTTCATGCAGAATCCGCGATCCTCGGTAATGGGGGAGGGACCTGGCGCTCTTGAACAGCACCCTCCAGGCATCTTCATGAGTCGTGTCGAAGAGCCTGTTCAGAGTTCGATGTTGCGCCGGATTGAAATCCCACAAAGTGAACTCCCGTTGTTGGCACGGGAGTATCCGGAGGACGAGCATAACCTGGACTATGTTGACGAGCTTGAGCTTCTTGTCCACCATGTTTTGAATACATGACTGGAGTCCAGTCAGCTCTTTTGAATTACACCAGGACAGCCCCTTCTCCTTCCAGGAGGTGAGCCGCATGGGGGTTCCAGATTGGAACTCGGGGGCCGCTACCCATGCGGGGTCGCGCGGCTCGGTGATGTAGAACCACCCTGATTGCCACCCCTTTATGGTTTCAACAAAGGAGCCCTCAAGCCATGTTATGTTGGGCATCTTTCCCACCATGGCGCCTCCACACTCCGCTTGGCGGCCGCCCACCACCTTCGGCTTGACGTTGAAGGTCTTCAGCCATAGGCAGAAGTGGGGCTTGACGCGGAGAAAGGCCTCGCACACGACGATGAACGCCGAGATGTTGAGGATAAAGTTCGGGGCCAGATCATGGAAATCCAGGCCGTAATAGAACATGAGCCCCCGGACAAAGGGATGGAGAGGGAATCCCAGTCCGCGGAAGAAATGGGTGAGGAATACGACCCTCTCATGGGGCCTGGGGGTGGGGATGAGTTGCCCCTCTTCTGGGAGCCGGTGCGCGATGTCGTCGGGCAGGTATCCGGCTCTCCTCAGTTTCTTGACGTCTCCCTCCATGATGGAGGAGACCATCCACTTGCCTCCTGCTCCGGACATGGTTGGAGAAGGTTGAGATGGAAGTGAGGACTTGGGCGCTAGAGCTCGAGTGTGCGGAAGCGGATGAACAGAGGAGGAAGAAGGCATGGATAGAAAGGTGAATCCTTATCCCTTTATATGGGCGGACAAAACTAAGCGTCCCCACTTGCCTGGTAAAACTCGCTTATCCCCCAAGCGCCGTAATTAATGGTGCGGTTGGGTTACCCACGCCCGTATTGATGAGAATCCCGTAATAAGGGGAGGCGATCTCTGCTTTGACAAGACGTGTCGAAAAACTGCCTCGCGTTATGTGCGGGGCTGGTTAAAAGAAACGGTTCGAATAATCACCGGGCCATGGCGTAACGTCATGTTGCCAAAACAAGCTAGCGGATTAGATCTGCGAAAACATTATTCTCTCTACGGTGAAACGTGGAACTTATTTTGCAGGGTCGGACACTATCCTCGTATTCAAATTCTTCTGTGATGTATTCGGAGAAGGAACCCGCCTTGCAATGCCGAAGACAACTGCGCGCCGGACTCATCGTCATTGAAGCCTGGTTCAGGGGCTACTGTGGGAGTCCTGGATTAGGGGGTCTCCGGATAGCTGGATTATCTCCATTGGCCGGACTGTTAGACTATGAAGATACAAGATTGAAGACTTCGTCTCGTGTCCGGATGGGACTCTAGGCAAGCTAGGCAATACGTATATGGATATCTCCTCCTTTGTAACTGACCTTGTGTAACCCTAACCCTCTCCGGTGCCTATATAAACCGAAGGGTTTTAGTCTGTAGGACAACAATCACAACATACAATCATACCATAGGCTAGCTTCTAGGGTTTAGCCTCTCTGATCTCGTGGTAGATCTACTCATGTAACACCCATATCATCAATATTAATCAAGCAGGACGTAGGGTTTTACCTCCATCAAGAGGGCCCGAACCTGGGTAAAACTTTGTGTCCCTTGCCTCATGTTACCATCTGGCCTAGACGCACAGTTCGGGACCCCCTACCCGAGATCCGCCGGTTTTGACACCAACAACCATCTTCTCTTGGCTCTCGCAATGTGCGGCCTTCTCGGGTTTCAACTCTTCGGCCGCCTTCAAAGTAGCCGCATTACTAATCCTCGCTTGTTCCTTGGCTCGGGCAAGTTCTGCCCGCATGGTTTCCACGGTGGCAGCTCCATCTACAGTCACAACATATTAAAAATACTAGCATCATGCTACTCTTACTATGTGGCGTTCACCAGATAATAACACTTACCATGTGCCTCATCAAGCCTCTTGTTAACAAGCTCAATGTCGGCGTCTGCCGCATCCAGTTGTCGTTTTAATTTGGCAAACTCACTAGCCTGGCTAGCCACCGGAGCTTCCACCACCTGCACATAGGGGCAGTCTGGTTATTACCTGGGAATATGATCCTCTGTTCGCCGCCATTCTCGACGACCACCAGAGTCACAGGGGCTACTATCTACACAGGGCACACCTAACATGTGCAGTACTATCTACACAGGGCACACCTAACATGTGCAGTACTATCACATATTATCTCACGTACCTCAAAGCCTGTCAATAGACTCATAAAGGCTTCATGTAATCCGCTTTCGGCGGACGAAATTCTCTCCATCACCATACCCATCACCGTACGGTGTTCTTCTGAGATGGCCGCTCGCCCCACCAACTCCGTCGGAACGTCCGACCGCATACCAGACGGTGCCGGACTCTTTTGTCTGCTCTCTTCGGGAGCCGGACGTTGGGGACTTCGGGGGTCTATGGGATTATCTTCTGTCCTCACCGGATCCGGAGAGGCCCTCTGTGACGACACTTCGGGGTCGCCCGCTTCTTGAGCGGAGGAGTCCGGGGGAGGCGTTTTGCTCTCCATCATCTCTGGAAGAAGATCCCCCGAAGATGAGCTCAGCTGAGAGGGGCTAAGGCCCGAACTGCAAGATATATGCGGTGGTTATTTTCTCAGAAAAAAAGATAGCATACCTTTACTATTAAAATATTTTGGATCACTTACGACTCGTTGGAGGGCTGATCCCCCCGCGGACTTTGTGCGGCAAAAGCACCCCCCGAGGCAGGACCCTCTGTGGGAGACTTCTTCTCCCGTTTGGAGGCTTCGGCTTCCGGATCCTCGGAAGCGATCCTTTTCCTCCCCCGGTTATCCTCCTTCATGTAGACGCTCATTCCCTCAGTTGGAATGGGCAGCGATGGGGGCCCGCATCCGCCCGTATTATCCCCCCCCCCCCCCGTATCTTCCTTCGAGGGCTCCGGGCAAGGTGCGACCTCAAGCATCTTTTCCAATACCGGATTTTCCAAACCCTCAGGGAGGGGGCCGAGCACTGAATCATCTTCGCCTTTGTTAGCCAGTCCTGGTCAAAAAGCGAGCTCTCAGAAATAACTTCATGACGAATAAAAGATAGTGTGTTCGGCTAGAGGATTTCTTACTTGTTCGGCGGTGTGGTTACTGCTCAGGCCCATGTCCTCGGTAATATCCGGACACTCTACTTGAGGTCCGAAGAATGACTTGTACATCTCCTCATGCGTCAGGCCGAGGAAACTTTGAATGGCACGCGGTCCCTCTGGGTTGAACTCCCACAAGCGAAGGGACCGGCATTTGCAAGGCTGGACTTGACGAACCAGCATAACTTGTATTACCGCAACCAAATTAAAATCTCCCTCAAAGAGATCTTGGATGTGGCTTTGCAGTATAGGCACGTCCTTGGCTGGACCCCAGCTCAGACGTCTGCTAATCCATGACATCAGTTGTGGTGGGGGGCCCGAGCGGAAAGCGGGGGCAGCCGCCCACTTGGCACTTCTGGGAGCTGTGACGTAAAACCACTCCCGCTGCCATAATTCGGACACCTCTCGAAAGGAACCTTTCGGCCATGGAGCTCCTGCCATCTTGCCTATTGATGCACCACCGCACATTTCATGTTGCCCTCGATCATCTTCGGCTTCACTTCAAAGGTCTTGAGCCACAAGCCGAAGTGAGGGGTAATGCGGAGGAAGGCCTCACACACGACAATAAATGTCGAGATGTGGATAAAGGAGTCCGGAGCTAGATCATGGAAATCTAGCCTGTAATAGAACATCAAACCCCTGACGAAGGGATCCAGAGTGAGGCCTAGGACTCGGAGGAAGTGGGAGACGAACACAAGGTTCTTGTTAGGTTCGGGAGTAGGGACGACCTGCCCTCGAGCAGGAAGCCGATGTGAAACCTCGGCGGTCACGTATCTGGCCTCCCTCAACTTCCTGATGTCCTCTTCCGTCACGGAGGAGGGCATCCATCGGCCTTGAAGGCTGGATCCGGACATGATTGAAGATCCGGAGCACCTAACCTGGGCTTTGGGTGTTAGAACTCGAGGCGGGGGAAGGGTTCGATTGAGCACGAGAGGGAAAAAGCGAAAACCTTGTCCCTTTATAAAGAGGGTGAATATCAAGCGTCCTCTCCGTAGCCGTTTAGGACTTGCCTATAATCTAGGAGTCCTAGACACGGTTGGGTTACCCACGACCGCATTAATGAGAATCCCGTAATTAGGGGAACACGATCTCCACTTCGACAAGACGTGTCAAGAAACCGCCTCGCGTTATGTGTGGAGCTGGTTGAAGAAAAATGGTTCGAGTAATCACCGGGCCATGACACGACGTCATGCTGCCAAAACGAGTCAGCAAATTGGATTTGCGAAAATATTATTCTCTCTACGACGGTATGTGGAACTTATTTTGCAGGGTCGGACACTATCCTCGTATTCAAATTCTTCTGTGATGTATTCGGAGAAGGAACCCTCCTTGCAATGCCGAAGACAATACAGCGCGCCGGACTCATCGTCATTGAAGCCTGGTTCAGGGGCTACTGAGGGAGTCCTGGATTAGGGGGTCTCCGAACAGCCGGACTATCTCCATTAGCCGGACTGTTAGACTATGAAGATACAAGATTGAAGACTTTATCTCGTGTCCGGATGGGACTCTACTTGGCGTGGAAGGCAAGCTAGGCAACACGGATATGGATATCTCCTCCTTTGTAACCGACCTTGTGTAACCCTAACCCTCTCCGGTGTCTATATAAACCGAAGGGTTTTAGTCCGTAGGACAACAATCACAACGTACAATCATACCATAGGCTAGCTTCTAGGGTTTAGCCTCTCTGATCTCGTGGTAGATCTACTCTTGTACTACCCATATCATCAATATTAATCAAGCAGGACGTAGGGTTTTACCTCCATCAAGAGGGCCCGAACCTGGGTAAAACATCGTGTCCCCTGCCTCCTGTTACCATCCGGCCTAGACGCACAGTTCGGGACCCCCTACCCGAGATCCGCCGGTTTTGACACCGACATTGTCCTTTCCGGACTATCCCCCTCGGTTTATATAGACACCGAGGGAATGTAGGGTTTACATGGAGTTGGTTACATAAGAAGGAATCTTCGGTCGCCAAGCTTGCCTTCCACGCCAAGTAGAGCCCAATCCGGACACGGTGCATTCTTCGGCCTTCATGTCTTCACAGCCCATCAGTCGGGCCCATGGATAACAGGCTGGACGCCCGAAGACCCCTTAGTCCAGGACTCCCTCGGTATGGTGGTTGTTTTGAGGAAGGTAAATGGTGGGTTTATGGTACCGGCGAAAGTGGCGCGGTACTAGAGAGGCTAGCAACTGTGGAAGGGTGAGAGTGCGTATAATCCATGGACTCAAGATTATTCATAAAGAACTCACATACTTATTGCAAAAATCTATTAGTTATCGAAACAAAGTACTACACGCATGCTCCTAGGGGGATATATTAGTAGGAAAAGACCATCGCTCATCCCCGACCGCCACTCATAAGGAATACAATCAAAAAAATAAATCATGCTCCGACTTCATCACATAACGGTTCGCCATACGTGCATGCTACAGGAATCACAAACTTTAACACAAGTATCTCTCAAACTCACAACTACTCAACTAGCATGACTCTAATATCAGCATCTTCATATCTCAAAAAAATCATTAAGAATCAAACTTCTCATAGTATTCAACGCACTTTATATGAAAGTTTTTATTATACCCATCTTGGATGCCATCATATTAGGACTACTTTTATAGCCAAAGCAAATTACCGTGTTGTTCTAAAAGACTCTCAAAATAATATAAGTGAAGCATGAGAGATCAATAATTTCTGTAAAATAGTGTCGGGACCCCGATCCTAAGTCACACCGATCTAGCATGTAACACTTCATATCGCTTTGCGGCCTCACGCACGGTATTCCCACGGGTGCCACCTTACCTGGCCCGGGACCGTTTGCGCCTTTTAGCTCACGTATATGATACTGTCGCTAGCATCCATATGACAGAGAACCCGGGCCGACATGACTAGTCGTGAACCCAAAGTGGCAGTAACTTACAGGGACAGGCATACATGAATCAACCTCGAGCATGTCAGTCAACAGCATATGAATCCGGGCTGTAGCACTGGGCTAACACGACTCCGGGAACCCGGGCTGTAGCAGGCTAGGCAGGACTCCGGATGTCACCGCGTGACATTTCCCCGAAGGGACAGACACAAGAACAAAGTGAATCACATGCCGGCCAGTCAAGAGTTCCGGAGCAGTAGTGCTGGGCTAGCAGGACTCCGGTGAACCGGGCTGTAGCGGACTACTATGGCTCATGGAAACACAAGACTACATTTCCCCATAAGAGAGGCTACCAGGGATAAACAACTAGGTTGTCGGATCCCACACATAGCAATACACGTTACACGTACGCATAACATGCAAGTATGTGTTGTACAACATGGCATCACAACATAACTCAAACTCATATAGATAAAGGCCCAGAAGAGCCTCATAGCATTCAATACAAACAGGGGTCTCATGACCCATCATTCAGAGCATACAAGCAATGGAAGCATTACATGTCTGAGTACAGACAACTACAACAGGAAAAGACTAAGAACCTGACTAAACACGACCCTCCCAAGGGTACAAGATCGTAGCTGGGATACAAGCTACTCGTCGAAGTCTCTAGTGTAACCAACTACAAAACATAAATAAGCAAACGTGAGTACGAAGGTACTCAGCAAGTCTTACATCAGAACTATCTACATATGCAACATTATCAACAAAGGGGGGTGGTGGAGTTAACAACAGCAAGCCAGCTTTGACTCAGTGGCTAACCTATACTACGAGTATCAGAAACTTCTTTAAGGTGAGAAGACGCACACGAGTCCACATATTCGCCATATCAATACTCCACTACGGATCCGTTCCCGTCTCCCTACGAGAAGGCCATCCATAGCACTCACGCTTATCTTGCGGATTTTAGAGTATCCACTTCAATTTGTCTATGTACTACATAAGTCCTCCAAGTTTCCATATCCGAGGAAAACGGCTAACCGAATAGATATTGTTGACCCTGCAGGGGTGTACTTCTTCACACACGCTCTCGCCACTTATAGCCCTGTACACGTCATGCACCTCGGCAACCTTCAAGCGGAAGCCGGGCGAGGGTGTCGGCCACGACCTGACTAACCACACAAGTCTCTCGTCCAGGTTTATCGCCTATTTGAGTTCCATCCGCAAGGAGTTCCGGCCGAAGTCTCCAGTACGGCCCCAAATGATGTGTGCAGGGTTCCCAAGCCCACCATCCGGGTGCCACTTGGTACACCGTGCCACGGTGCCTAGTCTGTCCCAAGCCCGTCCCGTCGGACACCACCTGGTAGACAAGTAGCACTACCTACAAACGCCAGAAACTAGTTGCAACTCCTGAACAGAGATCAAGTGGATTAATAAGCCGAGAGGGGCCGGATAACTGGAACCCAATGTGTGGTAGTAACTGGACTTGGATAACATACACAGAACTCAGTGCTTAGGGACGGTTCCAATGAGACAACCCACCATGTACTCCTACATGGCCTCTCATCGCTACCTTTACCAAAACGTGTTCACACACTTAGCCTTTATCGGTAGGACATGTTCACCACTCCGATTCATTCCCGATGAATCAGACCTGACACAACTCTAAGCATAGCCGGCATAAAGAAAACAAGCATGGATGAGTAGGCACATCAAGGCTCAAGCAACTCCTACTCATGCTAGTGGGTTTCAACTATTTACTGTAGCAATGACAGGTCATGTAGAGGAATGGGTTCAACTACCGCAGCAGAAAGTAGCAGTTTGAATCGCTGTTGTCCTAATGCAGTATAAGGAGCAGGAGCGAGTGAGTGGGATTTATCGAAATGCTCAAGGGGTGGTTGCTTGCCTGATAGAACGACGAAGGGGTATGGCTCCTCTGACAGGTACTCGGGAACACCTTCCAGAGTGGAACCTATCGAGAAGAAATGGTGTCGGCGATCAACACACAAACAAATGCAACAGAATGATGCATGAACATGACATGTGCAAATGCTAGTGTTTGTGCTAATGCAAGATGCTACCAAGTTTGTTGAAGCCCATTTGAATCCAAGATTCAAATACAATTCAAAATGAAGCATTTAAAATGCCCATATTATGTTTTCACTTATACAGCATGTATAAGTTGGTTTTTCATGCATGTAACTGGCATAAATGGATTCCTTGCATTTTTCTGATAATTTTTCATATATAATTTATTTCATTCTGAGCTGCGGTTGAATTATTATGATTTTTTTGAAGTTTAGGCAAATATTCTGGAATTTCCTGAGTTAAAATAATTCCAGAAATCAATTATTGCGTCAGCTCTACGTCAGCATGACGTAAGCGAGTCAACGGGGCTGACCAGGTCAAACCTGACCCGTGGGCCCCACATCTCATTGGCTCAGTTAGGTAAGAGGTTTTAGAATAAACCTAATCTAACGATTAATAGGGTCGGGCCCACTGTTAGTGACTAAGAGGTTAACTAAGCAGTGATTAGGCCGTAATCTAACCACTGCCACATCAGCACCACCAGATCAAGTCGCCGGCGACCTTACAGGACGGCGGTGGCTTGTCGGAAACTCTATTTCGGTGACCATTCGCGCGGCGGAGGGCATCTACGCGTTGCGGGCGCTCGGCCGCATCCATCTACGCAAGCAGGAGGGGATGAGGTGGTCGGAAACAGCAACGGCGGCGAGCGAGGCGGCGGCCGAAGCACGGCTATGCGCGGGCGTGGGCTACGCTTGGCTAGCAAGCTCGCTGAGAGGATGGGCGGGCTCCTAGAGCTGCGTTGAGCACAGTGGTGTGCTTGGCTTCCAGCAATAATGGCTCTAGCCACGACGGCGATGAGGCACGGCGGCGGCAAGCTTCGGCCGCGGTGGCCAGGGGGGCTAGAGGAGGGATTCGACGGCGTGGAGAGTGGGGTTGGGAGCAGGAGCTCACAGGGAGGCAGCGGAGTAGGTCAGTGGGCTCGGCGACGTCCTTGACGGCGCGAATCGACGGCGAGGGGCTCGGGTGCCCGAGGTTGAAGATGACCGCGATGACGATGAAGCAGGGCCTCCTGCGAGGCGTGAGTCGGCGGAGGGGACGTGGGCGGTGTTGCGGTTCTTTCGGACGCGTCAGCGAGGCGAGTGGTGGACGGTGGCCGCGGTGGCAGCGAGCGGCGGCGACGAGCGCGCTCGGGTGTGCTGCGGGGAGAGGAACAGAGGATGGGAGAGAGAGCAGCGAGTGAGGGAGAGGAGAGAGGGGCTTCGAGGCGTCTCCAGGCGCGGGATTGGGTTGACGGGGAGCGCGACACGGCGAAGCAGGAGGTGGCGCGGTCGGGTGCGCGCGCTGGCTGCCAGTGGGCACAAGGTTGAAGACAACCTTGCCCCTGGTAGGCTGGGCCAACAGTGCCAGGCCAGATGGGCTGCCAGGTAAGGCCAGATAAGCCTTTTCCTTTTCCTGTTTTTCTTTTACTATTTTGTTTTCTTTGTTCTGATTTAGTTTAGGAACTAAATCATTTTAGATAATTCTGAAAATTATTTTGGAGATTAACTGAATTATTTCAGGCTCCACAAATAACTTCAGAATATTTGGACCATTTAAAATATATATATATATATATATAGCATTTAAATGGCTCCAATTCAAATACTTTGTGTTAATTCAAAAATCCAAAGATGACCTAAAAATATATTCATCATTTTTGGGAGAGGTTTTCACCTTAACCAGAAATCATGAACTTTTCTTAGGGACATTTTGGGTTTATTTGAAAAAGATTTTAATCAAGCCTAGATGGATTGATTTAGTGCTAGGGTTTGGACAATCCCCACTTAAAATTTAAATGGAATTTAAACATGATGCACAAATGACTAGCTAGTCTAGGTCATCCCAGAACTAGGGATGTGACAAATAGAACCACCACCATGCTCTAAAAAGATATAAGTGAAGCACTAGAGCAAAATTATCTAGCTCAAAAGATATAAGTGAAGCACATAGAGTATTCTAATAAATTTCGATTCATGCGTGTCTCTACCAAAAGGTTTGTACAGCAAGGATGATTGTGGTAAACTAAAAAGCAAAGTCTCAAATCATACAAGACGCTCCAAGAAAAACACATATCATGTGGTGAATAAAAATATAGCCTCAAGTAAAGTTACCGATAGACGAAGACGAAAAGGGGGATGCCTTCCGGGGCATCCCCAAGCTTAGAATTTTGGTTGTCCTTGAATTTTACCTTGGGGTTCCTTGGGCATCCCCAAGCTTAGGCTCTTGCCACTCCTTATTCCAAATCCATCAAATCTTTACCAAAAACCTTGAAAACTTCACAGCACAAAACTTCAACAGAAAATCTCATGAGCTCCGTTAGTATAAGAAAATAAACCACCACTTTAAGGTACTGTAATGAACTCATTATTTATTTATATTGGTGTTAAACCTATTGTATTCCAACTTCTCTATGGTTCATACCCCCGATACTACTCATAGATTCATCAAAATAAGCAAACAATGCACGAAAAACAGAATCTGTCAAAAACAGAACAGTTTGTAGAAATCTGGAGGTTTCGAATACTTCTGTAACTCCAAGAATTCTGAAAACTTAGGACGACCTGAGCAATTTGTATATTGATCCACTGCAATTGGAATAGGTATTTTATCGCTCTTTGGTAAAAAAATGAAAATTATTTTCGTGAGCGCATACTTTCTGTTTTTATCAGCAAGATCGGACAACAATCACCCAAGAAGATCCTAAAGGCTTTACTTGGCACAAACACTAACGAAAACATAAAAGACACAATCATAACAGAGGATAGATGAATTATTTATTACTAAATAGGAACAAAAAGCAAAGAACAAAAATAAAATTGGGTTGCCTCCCAACAAGCGCTATCGTTTAACGCCCCTAGTTAGGCATAAGAACAAGAATAGATCTAGGTATTGCCATAATAATGATAAGGCAAATCGTGAAAAATCATCTCATACTCCCTACATTCAGCAGCGAGTTTTGTTTATGGCAGGCAAAAGTAATCAAAAGGGCTAAATTTAATGGGACAAAAGTCCCCAAGATCAAGCTCGGGAGGTATTGGTTCCTCCTTTGGCCCCTCATGTTGCACAACCAATTCATCATTACTAGGAAATATGCCCGTGCGTTGCAACGGGAGAAGCAAATATTTTCATGTGCCTAGCGGTGACTCATCCATATCACTGCTCCTCTTCACTATCGTCGCCAATAATAATCAGTTGTCTACTTATTCATGATGAAAATGTTCAATCCTAATGCAATGAGCTTGGTCATCATACTCTGGAACGCTCCATCATGAGCCCCTCCCTCCACCGACTTATAATTTTACGGACTTATGATTATGGTGGGCGCCATCCTTATCTCATCTTTACTTGATGCATGCACTATCCCCGCATTGTATGCAAATTGCTCTTTTCTCACTGTGCGCAATATATGATAGAGAGAACTAATGTTGGATAATTTTGAAGCGAATGACAAAGGCCTTACGCAATGAAGCTTGATGGCAATGGTTGGCAATTCATTAAAAAAACACTTATGATTTCATACACCTTCTTTGTCCCATCTAAATCATAAAATATCCACATCTGAACACCCCTAGACTTCAAGTTTTACAGAGATGATTACTGCTATGAGTAATTAGTCCGTGAATATATCCAAAAGAAAATGATCATGCACATAATTTGATGTGGCACTATCGAGAAACACAAAGCAACTTGAAGTCTTAGCTCAAATTAGTTAACCCTAAAAAAAGGTTACCCCTAAAAAAGATGGCTTAAAAATGCATGCCAGCAGTACGTTCTGATGCACGTGATAATTAATCAAGGAACTTGAGTACCTCTCAGGTGTGTTCCATGTTTGCTAGTACGATTCTCTCCATGCACAGTTTCTTTATGCACATGTTCAGCAATGCATGGATCGAGCTGATTGCCATGTCCATAGTTTACGTGCACAGATTATGACCAGTGATTCCCTAATTGTTTTTTCTTCTTCCAGTTCCGCAAGCACATTTGATATCAATGGCATTGCTGCTAGCTCAAGATTCACGTGGTTTGGTGCATCCCTTTGGCCTGGTGGACCGGACCTTGCCTAGTGTACCCTTGCTTCTTCGTGTTGTCGTGCCACCGACGGCCATAGCTCACTGTACACAGTGGCGGTGCCAGGAATTTAATCATGTGTAGTCAACTCAATGTTGTGTAGTCAAGATATGTGTATTTCTATTAATTTTGTATTATTTTTTGCATGTTTGTGCTTGTATATGATGCTTTTTTTTCACAAACCTGTGCAGTCAATTGACTACACAGCCAACATGTGGCTTCGCCACTGACTGTACATCCACAACCACTCCCGCTGCCATCTCTACAGCTTGTGCAGTGCAGCCGCGCCGGCTGCATGTCGGCATGACAACCACCGCCATACGCACTCTCAGCCTACAGGTCTTCACGCCGCCTCGGCTGCACGTCCGTCTCGGTGTCATCTACTTGTCTGTGTCACCATAGCCAACGCCATGTGCGCCGCTGCAGACAAGCCAGAAAATAGAGTCATGCTCATCCTGCTCTGTCCCAGCACCGTTGATGGCGCTGCCAGGCCAAGAGATCTCGCCGGTGCATGCCCGTCTATGCAGTCCGAATACCGCTGGAGGGAATCCAAAGGGCAACCACAAAATAGACATATGGGACGGCGGCTTGGTTTTTGCTTGGCAACTAAAAAATAGAGATATGGACCGGCCGGCCGGCTGCTTTGCTTGCGTCCGTTTACTTCCTACGTCCGGTTTCCTTCACATGAAAAAAATCTTAAAACGGGACCAAACAAAGTGAAACCAAATCAAGAATATCTATTCCCTTTAATAGTAGGTATAGATAAGCATTCTTTTGGAAAAAATTCAAGAGCCTTTGTTCAAGTGAAATACCTAACTCATTGTTCTGGATAGCAAAATTATCATTAAGCTCAGAAATCCTATCAACTAGAACATCAGTAGGAACCTTTTTTCTAAGGTTTTCATTATAAGCAACATGATCTAAAGATCGTAAACGCATTATGTCTTCTTGATTAAAAAGGATTGCTTCTATGGGAGGACGGCTAGCATCCACCCTATAATGCACAAAAATTTCGTTGGCCTCTTTTATTATAAATCTGAACTCATGTGCTAAAAAGATGGTAGTTGCTCGCTTAACAGAAGAATGCTCAATATTGGAAAATTCTAGAAAAATCCTTTGTATGCAAGGATGCATGTGGATAAATTGTCTTTCCAGTTCAATCACGAGCAAAGATATAGCATCTGCAAGACTACTAGTCCTATGAAGAATACACCCACCCATAGTGGGCAAAGCACTGGCGCAAGTAACGAAATCTTGAATAACTCATTTTCCAATAATATTACCACTATCAGTCCGAAACTTTTTAGTGTGTAAAATAGTAGATCTTCATGAGGATTATCAAAAGCATCAAAGTTTCCCCCATCATTACTACTATCTTTTCAATGATAACCTCCCCAGTTTCAGACATGATGGCAACAAACCGTACTAAGAACAAACACACAAGAGGTAAGCGAAAAGAGACGAATGGAAAAAGGGCAAAGAAAAAGGCAAAAGTTTTCGAAAATCGTTTTAGAAGTGGGGGAGAGGAAAACGAGAGGCGAATGGCAAATAATGTAATGCGAGGGAGAAGAGTTTATGATGGGTACTTGGTATGTCTTGACTTGGAGTAGATCTCCCTGACAACGGCGCCAGAAATCTTTCTTGATACCTCTTGAGCATGCGTTGGTTTCCCCTTGAAGAGGAAAGGGTGATGCAGCAAAGTAGCGTAAGTATTTCCCTCAGTTTTTGAGAACCAAGGTATCAATCCAGTAGGAGACAACACACAAGTCACCTAGTACCTGCACAAACAATCAAGAACCTTGCAACCAACGCGATAAGGGGGTTGTCAATCCCTTCACGGTCACTCGCAAAAGTGAGATCTAATAAAGATAGTGAAGTAAATATTTTTGGTATTTTTGTTGTATAGATTGGAAAGTAAAGATTGCAAAAAAGTAAACGAGATGCGATGTAAATAAAAGAGATGCAATATAACAAGAAAGAGACCCGGGGGCCATAGGTTTCACTAGTGGCTTCTCTCAAGATAGCATGTATTACGGTGGGTGAACAAATTACTGCCGAGCAATTAATAGAAAAGCGCATAGTTATGAAGATATCTAAGGCAATGATCATGAATATAGGCATCACGTCCATGTCAAGTAGATTGAAACGATTCTGCATCTACTACTATTACTCCACACATCGACCGCTATCCAACATGCATCTAGAGTATTAAGTTCATAAGAACAGAGTAACGCATTAAGCAAGATTACATGATGTATAGGGATAAACTCAAACAATATGATATAAACCCCATCCTTTTATCCTCGATGGAAACAATGCAATACGTGCCTTGCTGCCCCTACTCTCACTGGAAAAGGACACCGCAAGATTGAACCCAAAGCTAAGCACTTCTCCCATTGCAAGAAAGATCAATCTAGTAGGCCAAACTAAACCGATAATTCGAAGAGACTTGCAAAGATATCAAATCATGCATATAAGAATTCAGAGAAGAACCAAATAATATTCATAGATAATCTTGTTCATAAACCCACAATTCATCGGATCTCGGCAAACACACCGCAAAAGAGTATTACATCGAATAGATCTCCAAGAACATCGAGGAGAACTTTGTATTGAGAATCAAAGAGAGAAAAAGCCATCTAGCTAATAACTATGGACCCGAAGGTCTGTGGTAAACTACTCACGCTTCATCGAAGATGCTATGGTGTTGATGTAGAAGCACTCCGTGACCGATTCCCCCTTCGGTAGATCGCCGGAAGAGGCCCCAAGATGGGATCTCACGGGTACAGAAGGTTGCGGCGGTGGAAAAGTGGTTTCGTGGCTCTCTGCAATGTTTCTAGGGTATAAGAGTATATATAGGCGGAAGAAGTACGTTAGTGGAGCTACGAGGGGCCCACGAGGGTGGGGGCGCACCTACCCCCCTGGGCGCGCCCTCCTGCCTCGTGGCCGCCTCGTGGCGTTCTAGACTTCAACTCCGAGTTTTCTGGTTTGCTTTCGCTCCAAAAAAGATCATCACTAAGGTTTCATTTGTTTGGATTCCATTTGGTATTCTGATGTATACTACACAACCTTCTTCTTGTAGACGTTGTTGGGCCTCCAAGTGTAGAGGTTTGTAGGACAGTAGCAAATTTCCCTCAAGTGGAGGACCTAAGGTTTATCAATCTGTGGGAGGCGTAGGATGAAGATGGTCTCTCTCAAGCAACCCTGCAACAAAATAACAAAGAGTCTCTTGTGTCCCCAATCATGATGACAAATTTCATGGTTATCATTATTCTTTATAGCATGCATGTCATCAAAATAATTATCATAGATAGGAGGCATGCTATCATCAAAATAAATTTGCTCATCAAAACTTGAGGGACAAAAAATATCATCTTCATCAAACATAGCATCCCCAAGCTTGTGGCTTTGCATATCATTAGCATCATGGATATTCAAAGAATTCATACTAACAACATTGCAACCATGCTCATCGTCCAAAGATTTAGTGCCAAACATTTTGATACATTCTTCTTCTAACACTTTGGCACAATTATCGGAATCCTTATTTTCACAAAAGACATTAAAAAGATGAAGCATATGAGGCAACCTTAATTCCACTTTTTTGTAGTTTTCTTTTATAGACTCAACTAGTGATAAAACAAGAAACTAAAAGATTCGATTGCAAGATCTAAAGATATACCTTCAAGCGCTAACCTCCCCGGCAACAGCGCCAGAAAAGAGCTTGATGTCTACTACACAACCTTCTTCTTGTAGACGTTGTTGGGCCTCCAAGTGCAGAGGTTTGTAGAACAGTAGCAAATTTCCCTCAAGTGGATGACCTAAGGTTTATCAATCCGTGGGAGGCGTAGGATGAAGATGGTCTCTCTCAAGCAACCCTGCAACCAAATAACAAAGAGTCTCTAGTGTCCCCAACACACCCAATACAATGGTAAATTGTATAGGTGCACTAGTTCGGCAAAGAGATGGTGATACGAGTGCAATATGGATGGTAGATATAGGGTTTTGCAATCTGAAAATATAAAAACAGCATGGTATCTAATGATAAAAGTGAGCAAAAACGGTATTGCAATGCGTTGAAACAAGGCCTAGGGTTCATACTTTCACTAGTGCAAGTTCTCTCAACAATAATAACATAATTGGATCATATAACTATCCCTCAACATGCAACAAAGAGTCACTCCAAAGTCAGTAATAGCGGAGACCAAACGAAGAGATTATTGTAGGGTAAGAAACCACCTCAAAGTTATCCTTTCTGATCGATCTGTTCAAGAGTTCGTAGTAAAATAACACGAAGCTATTCTTTCCGTTCGATCTATCCTAGAGTTCGTACTAGAATAACACCTTAAGACGCAAATCAACCAAAACCCTAATGTCATCTAGATATTCCAATGTCACCTCAAGTATCCGTCGGTATGATTATACGATATGCATCACACAATCTTAGATTCATTCTATTCAACCAACACAAAGAACTTCAAAGAGTGCCCCAAAGTTTCTACCGGAGAGTCAAGACAAAAACGTGTGCTAACCCCTATGCATAAGTTCACGAGGTCATGGAACTCGCAAGCTAATCACCAAAACATACATCAAGTGGATCACGTGATATCCCATTGTCACCACAGATAAGCACATGGAAGACATACATCAAGTGTTCCCAAATCCTTAAAGACTCAATCCGATAAGATAACTTCAAAGGGAAAACTCGATCCATCACAAGAGAGTAGAGGGGGTGAAACATCATAAGATCCAACTATAATAGCAAAAGCTCGCGATACATCAAGATCATGCCAAATCAAGAACACGAGAGAGAGGGAGAGAGAGAGAGATCAAACACATAGCTACTGGTACATACCCTCGGCCCCGAGGGAGAACTACTCCCTCCTCATCATGGAGAGCGCTAGGATGATGAAGATGGCCACCGGAGAGGGATTCCCTCCTCCGGCAGGGTGCCGGAACGGGTCTAGATTGGTTTTCGGTGGCTACAGAGGCTTCCAGCGGCGGAACTCCCGATCTAGGTTTCTTTCTGGAAGTTTAGGTATATATAAGAGGTGTTGGAGTCGGGAACAAGTCAGGGGGTCCCCGAGGCAGCCACGAGGTAGGGGGCGCGCCCAGGGGGGTAGGGCGCGCCCCCACCCTCGTGGTGGTCTCGGGACTCCTCTGGTCCATCTTCGGTACTCTGTGGGCTTCTTCTGGTCCAAAAACAATCTCCGTAAAATTTCAGGTCCATTGGACTCCGTTTGGTTTTCCTTTTCTGCGATACTCAAAAACAAGGAAAACAGAAACTGGCACCGGGCTCTAGGTTAATAGGTTAGTCCCAAAAATCATATAAAATAGCATATAAATGCATATAAAACATCCAAGGTTGATAATATAATAGCATGGAACAATCAAAAATTATAGATACATTGGAGACGTATCAAGCATCCCCGAGCTTAATTCCTACTTGTCCTCGAGTAGGTAAATGACAAAAATAGAATTTTTGGTGTGGAATGCTACCTAACATAATTTTCAATGTAATTATCTCTATGGTGGCATGAATATTCAGATCCGAAAGATTCAAGACAAAATTTTAATATTGACATGAAAATAATAATACTTCAAGCATACTAACAAAGTAACCATGTCTTCTCAAAATAACATGGCCAAAGAAAGCTATCCCTACAAAATCATATAGTCTGGCTATGCTCTATCTTCATCACACAAAATATTTAAATCATGAACAACCCCGATGACAAGCCAAGCAATTGTTTCATACTTTTGATGCTCTCAAACTTTTTCAATCTTCACGCAATACATGAGTGTGAGCCATGGACATAGCACTATAGGTGGAATAGAATGGTGGTTGTGGAGAAGACAAAAAGGATAAGATAGTCCCACATCAACTAGGTGTATCAACGGGCTATGGAGATGCCCATCAATAGGTATCAATGTGAGTGAGTAGGGATTGCCATGCAACGGATGCACTAGAGCTATAAGTGTATGAAAGCTCAAAAAGGAACTAAGTGGGTGTGCACCCAACTTGCTTGCTCACGAAGACCTGGGGCATTTTGAGGAAGCCCGTCATTGGAATATACAAGCCAAGTTCTATAATGAAAGATTCCCACTAGTATATGAAAGTGACAACATAGGAGACTCTCTATCATGAAGATCATGGTGCTACTTTGAAGCACAAGTGTGGTAAAAGGATAGTTGCATTGCCCCTTCTCTCTTTTTCTCTCATTTTGTTTTGTTTGTTTTGTTTTTTTGGGCCTTCTCTTTTCTTATGGCCTCTTTTTTCTCCTTTTTTTATTTTTCGTCCGGAGTCTCATCCCGACTTGTGGGGGAATCATAATCTCGAGCATCCTTTCCTCACATGGGACAATGCTCTAATAATGATGACCATCACACTTTTATTTACTCACAACTCAACAATTACAACTCGATACTTAGAACAAAATATGACTCTATATGAATGCCTCTGGCGGTGTACCGAGATGTGCAATGACTCATGAGTGACATTTATGAAAGAATTATGAACGGTGGCTTTGCCACAAATACGATGTCAGCTACATGATCATGCAAAGCAATATGACAATGATGGAGCATGTCATAATAAACGGAACGGTGGAAAGTTGAATGGAAATATATCTCAAAATGGCTATGGAAATGCCATAATAGGTAGGTATGGTGGCTTTTTGAGGAAGGTATATGGTGGGTGTATGGTACCAGCGAAAGTTGCGCGGTACTAGAGAGGCTAGCAATGGTGGAAGGGTGAGAGTGCGTATAATCCATGGACTCAACATTAGCCATAAAGAACTCACATACTTATTGCAAAAATCTATTAGTTATCAAAACAAAGTACTACGCGCATGCTCCTAGGGGATAGATTGGTTGGAAAAGACCATCGCTCGTCCCCGACCGCCACTCATAAGGAAGACAATCAATAAATAAATCATGCTCCAACTTCATCTCATAACGGTTCACCATACATGCATGCTACGGGAATCACAAACTTTAGAACAAGTATTTCTCAAATTCACAACTACTCAACTAGCATGACTCTAATATCACCATCTTCATATCTCAAAACAATCATCAAGTATCAAACTTTTCATAGTATTCAATGCACTTTTATGAAAGTTTTTATTATACCCATCTTGAATGCCCATCATAGTAGGACTAATTTTATAACCCAAGAAAATTACCATGTTGTTCTAAAGACTCTCAAAATAATATAAGCGAAGCATGAGAGCTTATATATTCTTCAAAGTAAAACCACCTCCGTGCTCTAAAAAGATATAAGTGAAGCACTAGAGCAAATGACAAACTACTCCAAAAGATATAAGTGAGGATCAATGAGTAGTCGAATAATTATGCAACTATGTGAAGACTCTCTAACATTTAAGAATTTCAGATCTTGGAATTTTATTCAAACAGCAAGCAAAACAAAATAAAATAAAATTACGCTCCAAGCAAAACACATATCATGTGGTGAATAAAAATATAGCTCCAAGTAAAGTTACCGATGAATGAAGACGAAAGAGGGGATGCCATCCGGGGCATCCCCAAGCTTAGGCTCTTTGTTGTCCTTGAATGTTACCTTGGGGTGCCTTGCGCATCCCCAATCTTAGGCTCTTGCCACTCCTTATTCCATAGTCCATCGAATCTTTACCCAAAACTTGAAAACTTCACAACACAAAACTCAACAGAAAACTTATAAGGTCCGTTAGTATAAGAAAATAAATCACCACTTTTGGTACTGTTGTTAACTCATTCTAAATTCATATTGGTGTAATATCTACTGTATACCAACTTCTCTATGGTTCATACCGTCCAATACTAATCATAGATTCATCAAAATAAGCAAACAACACAATAAAAACAGAATCTGACAAAAACAGAACAGTATGTAGTAATCTGTATCATTTGAATACTTCTGTCACTCCAAAAATTCTGAAATAAATTGGTGGACCTGACGAATTTGTCTATTAATCATCTGCAAAAAGAATCAACCTAAACGCACTCTCCAGTAAAAAAATGGCAGCTAATCTCGTGAGCGCAAAAGTTTCTATTTTTTACAGCAAGATCGCAAAGACTTCACCCAAGTCTTCCCAAAGGTTCTATTTGGCACAAACACTAATTAAAACATAAAACCACATCTAAAGAGAGGCTATATGAATTATTTATTACTAAACAGGAGCAAAAAGCAAGGAACAAAAATAAAGTTGGGTTGCCTCCCAACAAGCGCTATCGTTTAACGCCCCTAGCTAGGCATGATGATTTCAATGATGCTCACATAAAAGATAAGAATTGAAACATAAAGAGAGCATCATGAAGAATATTACTAGCACATTTAAGTCTAACCCACTTCCTATGCATAGGGATTTTGTGAGAAAACTATTTATGGGAACAAGGATCAACTTGCATAGGAAGGTAAAACAAGCATAGCTTCAAGATTTTCAACACATAGAGAGGAAACTTGATATTATTGCAACTCCCACAAGCATATATTCTTCCCACATAATAATTTTCAGTAACATCATGAATGAGTTCAACAATATAACTATCATGTGAGGCTTAACCCAATTGAAAATTAAAATCATGATGGCAAATTCCATGGTTATCATTATTCTTTATAGCATGCATGTCATCACAATAATTATCATAGATAGGAGGCATGCTATCATCAAAATAAATTTGCTCATCAAAACTTGGGGGACAAAAAATATCATCTTCATAAAACATAGCATCCCCAAGCTTGTGGCTTTGCATATCATTAGCATCATGGATATTCAAAGAATTCATACTATAACATTGCAATCATGCTCATCATCCAAACATTTAGTGCCAAACATTTTAGTACATTCTTATTCTAACACTTTGGCACAATTATCGGAATCCTTATTTTCACGAAAGACATTAAAAAGATGAAGCATATGAGGCAACCTTAATTCCATTCTTTTAGTTTTCTTTTATAGACTAAAGTAGTGATAAAACAAGAAACTAAAAGATTTGATTGCAAGATATAAAGATATACCTTCAAGCGCTAACCGCCATGGTAACGGCGCCAGAAAAGAGCTTGATGTCTACTACACAACCTTATTCTTATAGACGTTGTTTGGCCTCCAAGTGCAGAGGTTTGTAGGACAGTAGCAAATTTCCCTCAAGTGGATGACCTAAGGTTTATCAATCCATGGGAGCCGTAGGATGAAGATGGTCTCTCTCAAGCAAACTTGCAACCAAATAACAAAGAGTCTCTTGTATCCCCAACACACCCAATACAATGGTAAATTGTATATGTGCACTAGTTCGGCGAAGATATGGTGATACGAGTGCAATATGGATGGTAATTATAGGTTTTTGTAATCTGAAAATATAAAAACAGCAAGGTAACTAATGATAAAAGTGAGCGAAAACGGTATTGAAATGCGTTGAAACAAGGCCTAGGGTTCATACTTTCACTAGTGAAAGTTCTCTCAACAATAATAACATAATTGGATCATATAACTATCCCTCAACATGCAACAAAGAGTCACTCGAAAGTCACTAATAGCGGAGAACAAACGAAGAGATTATTGTAGGGTACGAAACCACCTCAAAGTTATCCTTTCTGATCGATCTATTCAAGAGTCCGTAGTAAAATAACGTGAAGCTATTCTTTCTCTTCGATCTATCCTCGAGTTCGTACTAGAATAACACCTTAAGACGCAAATCAACCAAAACCCTAATGTCACCTCAAGTATCTGTGGGTATGATTATACGATATGCATCACACAATCTCAGATTCATCTATTCAACCAACACAAAGAACTTCAAAGAGTGCCCCAAAGTTTCTACCAGAGAGTAAAGACGAAAACGTGTGCTAACCCCTATGCATAAGTTCATGAGATCACGGAATGTCGGATTTTGGGTTCCGGCAGACCCTTGAGGTTCAAACACTGGGGTGCGCGCGGAGATCTCTTCCCTACCGATCTACGTCCAATCTCCTCGCGTGATCTAGCTGGAAACAACGAACAACACAAGGGACACAAGGTTTATATTGGTTCGGGCCACCGTTGTGGTGTAATACCCTAATCCAGTGTGTGGTGTGGTGGATTGCCTCAGGGGCTGATGATGAACAGTACAAGGGAAGAAGAGCCTCGCGAGAGGTGTTCTTGAGCTGGTGCGATGAACTGCTTGGGTGAGTTCAATTGCCTCTCTCTCTATCTCTCTTTTTCGGTCCCTTCTTGTTC
Source organism: Triticum urartu (assembly GCF_056163025.1). Taxonomy (NCBI): domain Eukaryota; kingdom Viridiplantae; phylum Streptophyta; class Magnoliopsida; order Poales; family Poaceae; genus Triticum; species Triticum urartu. The sequence continues at coordinate 122,848,375 of NC_141874.1, read as the reverse complement.
GCCCTCTAATCTGTGGTGGCTAGCTCTATTTATAGAGGCCCTGGGCCTCTCCCCAAATAATGAGCGGGAAGGGCGCCAACAATTGGCCATTTTGAAGGGGAACATCTAGTACAAGTTATCCTGACCAAAGGTGGTCTTCGGCTGCCAAAAGCACTGGTGATGACGCCGTCTTGGGCTCCATGGTGACCTCCGTCCTGCCGCTCTATTGGTCTTGGTCTCGTTGCACCGGAATGGTAACCTTTGCCCGGTGCCTTGGCCTGTGCTTGCCCCCTTTGCACCAAAGGGGAAACAAGGACACTGTGCAGGCCGGCGCCCGCCTGGCGCCCGCCTGGTCTCGATCATCATGGCTTGCGTCACGGGCTCCTCGTGAGGTACCCCTACCTTGATCTCTCCGCCTCCTCACGAGCCTGCCTGATGAGGCTGCCTCTGAGGAAGCTTCTGGTCGTCCGCCCCGCGAGGCTTGGCCCCTCGCGAGGGTCTTGAGCTTGAGCTGATGAAGATGGGCCGCGCTGGGCCCCCACTTGAGCCACGCCGCAGGCCGTAGGCAGGCAAGTCTGGGGACCCCTGTTCCCAGAACGCTGACAGTAGCCCCCGGGCCCAAGGCGCGCCCGGGCTTGGCCTAGCAGGGAAGCGAAGGGGCGAGCGCGAAGCGCCGGGGCCCCAAAAGCCTGCGGCCTCGGGCGTCGCATGGCGATTGATTGGACGTGGGCATCTGCGCTTCCCCACGACGCCTTGTTGCACGCCCGGCTAAGCGGACCCGCAGTTGCACACAGTTGCTCCTCCTTTCCGCTGCTCGCTCGCCTCCTACCTTTCCTTCCTCTTCGAGCTCCAGCCTCCGCCGCCAACCCGGCTCGAGTTCTTCCCTCTCTTCACCACCATGGCGCCGACGAAGAAAGGAAGGGGAAAGAAGCTCGTGCCTTCACTCCGCACACCTCCGGCGGCGGCCCCCGCCGTTGCTCGGTCAATCATACTCAATCCAGAAGCCTTGAACAAGGTCCGCTCCGCCCTTGCCACGATCTTCAATGAGTGCGGCAAGACCACGGTCTGGCCTGCGTCCCATGCCTCCCTTGATAGGATCGTCAGGGAGGTCCGATTCTTCGCGGATGCCCTATGGGCGGGTCTGGTTCCCCCCTTTTCCGCCTTCTTCAATGCGGTGCTCTCCCATTATCAGATCCGTATGATGCACCTCGGGCCGGAGTCCATTACCCTTCTGGCTGTTTTTTTGCTTTTGTTTGCGAGGCGATGATAGGCATTCCTCCTTCCGTTGCCCTGCTGCACCACTTCTTTTCCTTGCGCCTGAGCGACCCCACTCAGTGCTCAGGGTGCGTGAGCTTCTTCGCCGTGCCAGAGACGGCCGCTTCAAGGATCGACTTCAGCCTTCCTTCTCCTGAGGCCAGGTTCAGAGAGCGGTGGCTGTACGTGGACGTCGGAGTGCCCAATCCTCTGCTCTCTCACCCGACCTCGCCTGCTGTTCCCCATGCGGGTTGGGATCATGAGGTGCTCGCGAGCCCCCGGCTCGCCTTCGTCTGGCGCCGCTTCCAGAGTTTGAGGGCGCTCAATGTGACAGCATCCAAGGTGGTGAAGGAGTTCCTCCAATGTTGCATTGCTCCTCTCCAGCGCCACTCTCGCCGGATGTGGGACTTTGTGGGGCACAGAGACCGCATGCGGCTTCAGGAGGAGGACTTGGCGCCTGAAGCGCTACGGACGATGCTCAGGGTCTTGATCGGCGATCCTTCCCCAGGCAGCCTTCGGAGTAATGGTGTCCTCTTGTATCTTTGCTCCGGCAGGGCCGATTTTGTGAGGCAGATGCCCAGCTTCGACGAGTGGGGACTGCGCCCTGCTGGCTTCATGGCGCCCCGCGAGAACCCAGCCGCCGTGGTTGCTTCCCCTGCCGCCCACAGCAGTCCTTCCTCGGGCGACAGGGCGGGGAGACGAGAACCGGCGGGAGTTGAGGCGACCGATGTCGAGGTGCCGACGCCGCGAGAAGTCTTGAAGGAGGCATCTCCCGAGGCCCTCCCTGGAGCGGCGACAGGTGCGGAGTCGCGACCTACGGTTCTTGAGGCCGGGGCCCCCGAGGCCCCAGCCGTTCCTCGCGAGGCGACGCCTGACGGCGCCCCCCAGGCTGACTCCTCCAACGCTGATCATCTTGTCGCTTCTTCCGCACCAGAGGCCGACCCCTGCGCCGAGCGCTTAGGTCGGTTCCGCGAAGACTTCGAGGACCTCCGCAAGAGGAAGGAGGCCTTGGGTGGCAATGATCGCCCTTGCCACTTGTTGAAGCACAGGAAGTATTTTGCCATGGACGAGTAAGTCTTCTTCTTTCCTTGCTCATTTACTTTGCTATCCCTACGACTGATTGTGTCCCTTTCAGGCCCTGCCCTGCGAAACTCGCCGAGTCAGCCCGGGAGCCATCCCCCCAAGCTTCGCCTTCTCCGCTGGCCCTGGGTTCGGCGAGCTCGAGCGGCACCCCTGCTGCCAGACCGGTCGATGGAGTGGTCCGTTCAATAGGGCACCTCAAGCCTGCGCGCCCGCTATCCTTTCTTCATGAGTCCTCCTGGGGCACAACCGGCTTGCCCCTTGTTCCTCCTCCGATCATAGATGGTGGATGGATGAGGTCTGTCTTTGGCTCTTCTTCCATGGGTGGACCGATGCCAGGCCGGATTCCAAGAGAGGTCCATCTGGCGATGACTACGACGCCAGCCTCCAGCCCCACGTCGGGAGGGGGCTTGCTGCCCCGGGGCCCTCCGCATGCTCCGGTGGAAGAGGGTGATGCGGAAGACGTGCTCAGGCGCGCTCGGGAGCGACGCACCCTTCGCGAAGAGTTCCTCCAGAGGGCGGCGGATGCGGTGAGCCAGATCGGGGTAGAGCTTGCTGACGAGGATGCGCGCCTCGAGGCCGAAGGTTTGCGCCTTGCCGAGGAGAAGCGCAAACTAAAGGTAGTCGTCGCCCTCGCGCGTCACCAACGTGATCTTGACAATGCGAAGGCTGAAGCGTCACTGGTAGCTTCGCGGGAGGCCTACTCCCAGGCCGTCGAGGAGGCTCAGGAAGCAGACCGACGGCGCAAGGCTGCGGAGGAGCGCGCATGGGAGCTCCAAGCTTGGAGCAACTCCCTGGAGCAGCAAGTGGAACTGCGCCAGGCGGCCCTTGAGTCGATGGAGGGGGCCTCTGTTGACCGGGCAGAGCTTCTGAAGCGCGAGGAGGCACTAACAGTGGAGGCCGCCGAGCGCAACCTTGACCTTGAGCGGTTGGAGACGAGGGAGCGCCTGGTGGCCCAGGCGGAGGATGACGTTGCTGCGCGCGAAGCCCGGGCCCAGGAAGAAGTCGATCGCCACGTGGCGGAAGCTCGCTCGGCCTTCGAGCGCGAATACGAGACGAGGTTGGGGCTGATCAAGGCCGAGGCAGAGGGCAGGACCGCAGCCCTCAGGGCCAAACTGACCGAAGTGACGCGGCGTGCGGACTCCTCCGCAGCCGCCCTCAGCGCGGCGCAGGCGGAGCTGTCCTCTTCCCGGGCCGAGCAGCTTCTTCTCCAAAAGAGGGTTGATGACGCCGAGGCCGTCGCGCAGCGGAATGAGGACGAGATCCGTCGGCGGCGGGTTCTGGAGCATGTGCATTCCCCCATGCTTCAAATGCTCAGAGAGAGGGCCAACACAGCTTTGGGCTATATCTGCGAGGCTGCCGCTAAGCAGCCGCACGAGGTCAACTACGCCGGCAACCTCCAATTTTTCACCGATGTGGTGATGCTTCTAGAGAACCGATCCGAGAGGTCCCGTTGGCTTGTCGAAGAGAGGAGCCGAGCCATGCTCGGGCATGCCTTCTCCCGCGTCTTCAGCCATCTGTAGGACAGGGACCCCCACTTCGACTTCGACGCTGCCATTGCACCCGTTCCCATTGCCGTCCAGGGCGACCTGGCGCGGTGGGTGGAGGACAACATGCACGCCCTCATCGGGGCCTTTGCGTCTGATGACGACGGCGTGGTCGTGGGCGCCAATGAAGGCGGCGTTGTGGACGAGCCTGGCGCTGATGGAGATGCTGGTGGCGGCGGAGGCAATGTCAACGACGCCAGTGATGCCTCTGAGGATGCCCAAGAAGACACGGTGAGTGATATGTCCGACTGACCGCATGGCACTGCTATTTAACCTTCCAACCCCGACGAGTCCCGAGCGGGCCTGCGGCGGCCGCTGCACCTCGGGTGTCTTCTAATTAACTTGTGGATCCCGTGATGAAAACCTCCGGTAAGGGTGCGGTAACAACGGTCCTGGTTGTGAACATGCCTGGCCCGGCCCGGCTCACGAGGGGCTCGCGAGGGGGGGCAGCCGATGTTCACTTTGGACGCAAAGCCAAAACCAGAACACGGGAGATTGCTCGAATGAGACTAAACACCCCTTCCCCCAAACACACGCAAGCATCGAGCTCAAATCCAACTTAAATCCAAATCGAAGAACTTTGTCAACAAGGAAAGGCAAAAGCAAAAGGCCGCGTCCGGCACCTAGTCTAGTCTTCAACGTCTTCTCACCAGCGCAGAGCTAAGTGCTGCCACTGGGCGTGGGTGGGAGCCCCCGAGGCCCGAGGGCGTCTCTCCGGAGACTTCGGGGCGTGTACAACCCCACTTGTTATTACGTGAGAGTGTCACGGGCGGCGAGCTTCACAGGCACTGGGCCTTCTTCACAGGTACTGGCCTTGCTTCATATCGCCAGACGAGGGCCCCGCCTTGCGCCTCACTCTGCCGCCATCGACGGCAACCGAAAACCAAGGACGACGCCAATGGGGCAGAGCGGTCGCCATCGGTTCCCCCGACGACCACGGGTCCCCTACCGGGGGTAGGCCCTGGGGCACCTCCCCGGCAGGGGGCCTACCTCCTGAGAACGCCTTGCTCCGACCGCCGCAGGGACGAACCCGAATCTCGGCCCCTCTCCTGCAGCCCCCTGCGCCCTCCCCCTGAGGGGTATGAGGCTGCAGAATTGGGGCAGCCACCTGCTGCGGCGACCTGTATCTCCTGCGATCCATGGTTAGCATAAGCTTGCTCCTGAGGGATGAGTGGTACCGATAGTTGCCGCCGCCGGTGCGGCTGTCGAGGCTCTCTTGTGGTTCCTGAAAGAGCTTAGCTCCTGGCGTCTCCTCGCCCCAGCCTGGCCCGAGGAATGAGCCATGATCTTCTTCCAGTGCGCACCCCTGATCCACCATGCGGGGCACGTAAGCTTCTGGGGCCACCGCCCGTGCGCCTCGTTGTAGCGCCCCGCATGCCACGCAGCCTGGCTTGGAGCGCCATCTTGGGGGTGATGGCGCGGTGGTACGCCAAAGCCTAAGGCCACGGCGGGCACCCCTTCGCTGGCCTGAGAAGAGGCCGGCGCGACTTGTCGCCCGGTGCCGGTGGGGGTGTTGACGCTGAATGGGCCTTGGAGTCCGCCGGGAGTTGCGTGCGCGCGCACGACGCCGCCATACGGCCCGCCTTGGGTCTGGGGTGGCAGCTGGACACAGAAAGGAGGTGTCCCTGAGGCAGCGGCGTCCAGGAGCTCGGCGACTCGCTCCAGCAATACGTCGCGGCCGCCCTCCAGCAGCCGACACTGTAGAAGCTCTCGGGCCACCGTGAGCGCGGCCCTGGAGTTTTCTTGCTCCCATCAGGTGTACGGCGCCGTGGCCGCGGCGTGGTTTGAGGCCCTTGCTGTGGCCCGCACCTGCTGTGGTGTGAGGGCAGGCGGCGTCTGGCCGCGTCGCCCGCGCCCCGCAGCGCCCTGCGGAGCGCAGGCTGCCTGAGGCGCAAGGTTGAGGTCGCCCTGGGCCGGTGACACGGCATGGGCGGGCCATGCTACCCAGCGGTCGGCGTTGGCAGCCGGGTCGCTTGACATCTGAATGGTGAGGCGACGGAACGCGATGCGGAGGAAGAAGGATTCCGGCGCACCCCTACCTGGCGTGCCAAATGTCGGAATTCGGGTTCCGGCAGACCCTTGAGGTTCGAACACTGGGGAGCGCGCGGAGATCTCTCCCCTACCGATCTACGTCCAATCTCCTCGCGTGATCTAGCTGGAAACAACGAACAACACAAGGGACACAAGGTTTATACTGGTTCGGGCCACCATTGTGGTGTAATACCCTACTCCAGTGTGTGGTGTGGTGGATTGCCTCAGGGGCTGATGATGAACAGTACAAGGGAAGAACAGCCTCGCGAGAGGTGTTCTTGAGCTGGTGCGATGAACTGCTTGGGTGAGTTCAATCGCCTCTCTCTCTATCTCTCTTTTTCGGTCCCTTCTTGTTCGCCCTCTAATCTGTGGTGGCTAGCTCTATTTATAGAGGCCCTCGGCCTCTCCCCAAATAATGAGCGGGAAGGGCGCCAACAATTGGCCATTTTGAAGGGGAACATCTAGTACAAGTTATCCTGACCAAAGGTGGTCTTCGGCTGCCAAAAGCACTGGTGATGACGCCGTCTTGGACTCCACGGTGACCTCCGTCCTGTCGCTCTATTGGTCTTGGTCTCGTTGCATCGGAATGGTAACCTTTGCCTGGTGCCTTGGCCTGTGCTTGCCCCCTTTGCACCAAAGGGGAAATGAGGACACTGCGCAGGCCAGCGCCCGCCTGGTCTCGATCATCATGGCTTGCGTCACGGGCTCCTCGTGAGGTACCCCTGCCTTGATATCTCCGCCTCCTCGTGAGCCTGCCTGATGAGGCTGCCTCTGAGGAAGCTTCCGGCCGTCCGCCCCACGAGGCTTGGCCCCTCGCGAGGGTCTTGAGCTTGAGCTGATGAAGATGGGCCGCGCTAGGCCCCCACTTGAGCCACGCCGCAGGCCGCAGGAAGGCAAGTCTGGGGACCCCTGTTCCCAGAATGCCGACACGGAACTCGCAAGTTAATCACCAAAACATACATCAAGTGGATCATGTGATATCCCATTGTCACCACAGATAAGCACATGCAAGACATGCATCAAGTGTTCTCAAATCCTTAAAGACTCAATCCGATAAGATAACTTCAAAGGGAAAACTCAATCCATCACAAGAGAGTAGAGGGGGAGAAACATCATAACATCCAACTATAATAGCAAAGGTCGCGGTACATCAAGATCGTGCCAAATCAAGAACACGAGAGAGAGAGAGAGATCAAATACATAGCTACTGGTACACATCCTCAGCCCCGAGGGAGAACTACTCCATCCTCGTCATGGAGAGCGCTGGGATGATGAATATGGCCACCGGAGAGGGATTCCCCCATCCGGCAGGGTGCCGGAACGGGTCTAGATTGGTTTTCGGTGGCTACAGAGGCTTGCGGCGGCGGAACTCCTGATCTAGGTTTCCTTCTGGAAGTTTGGGTATATATAAGAGGTGTTGGAGTTGGGAACAAGTCAGGGGGTCCCCGAGGCGGCCACGAGGTAGGGGGCGCGCCGAGGGGGGTAGGGCGCGCCCCCCATCCTCGTGGTGGCCTCGGGACTCCTCTGGTCCATCTTCGGTACTCTGTGGGCTTCTTCTGTTCCAAAAACAATCTCCGTGAAATTTTAGGTCAATTGGACTCCGTTTGGTTTTCCTTTTCTGCGATACTCAAAAACAAGGAAAAAACAGAAACTGGCACTGGGCTCTAGGTTAATAGGTTAGTCCCCAAAATCATATAAAATAGCATATAAATGCATATAAAACATCCAAGGTTGATAATATAATAGCATGGAACAATAAAAAATTATAGATACGTTGGAGACGTATCATATTCCTTTTCTGCGAAACTCTAAAATAGGCAAAAAAACAGAAACTGGCACCGGGCCTCCGGTTAATAGGTTAGTCCCAAAAATAATATAAAAGAGCATAATGAAGCCCATTAAACATCCAAAACAGATAATATAATAGCATGGAACAATCAAAAATTATAGATACCTTGGAGACGTATCATCATTCCCTTCCTAGGCCTCACCGTCGTCCACCGCCCTGGTGCTCTCGACGCGGCGTGGTCAACATGGTCAATGAATGACATCCATCGGAAGTGGACTGTACGTGGAGACACTGACAGCTGGGTCCACGGCCGCACGCAAGGAAGTGCCTCCTTATTACGCGCAAAATAATGATTTCTCGACCTGACAGCTGAGACCCACCGGAAGGGCCTCTGTATTTCAAGAAAAAAATGTTTCCCCCGCTGGCAGGTCGGACCCACCAGCTATATCTTCGCACGCAAGGAAGTGCCTTCTTATTACACACACAAAAATGAATACTCCCCCTGCTAGCTGGGACCCACCATAGTAGGAGGCTGACTTGTGGGCCTACTAAGTTGACGGGGACGGAGGGCTTTGTAAACTTAGCCAATATGAACAATTCTAGCTCCAGTGACCGTACGATGTCCATCCAACGGCCGTAGTGCTTCTTCAACATGTGGTCTTCTTGCTCTAGCCGCCCAAAGCAGTGCCAGTCATGCCGCATGCTCCTGCCTCACGTGGCCGGCTGTGCTGCCGCGGAGGCCTCACCGCCCCTACTATTCCCACCGCTGGCCAGGCCCTACGGTGACAGCAGCCTCACACCGCAACCAAACCAGTGAACCCTCATACTCCTCTCCGCATGGGCATCCACTGCCGCGTCTTCCCCGGCTCCGCGTCTTCCCCTTCCTAGGCCTCGCCGTCGTCCACCGCCCTGGTGCTCTCGGCGCGACGTGGTCAACGTGGTCAAGGAACGACTTCCATTAGAAAAGTACTGTATGTGGAGAGGCTGACAGCTGGGTCCACGGCAGCAGCAAGGAAGTGCCTTCTTATGATGTGCAAAATAATTATTCCTCCACCTGACAGCAGGGACCCACCAGATGGGCCACCGTATTTTGCGAAAAAAACGTTTCCCCCCTGACTGCTGGGACCCACCAGCTACATCTTCGCATGGAATGAAGTGCCTGACAGTCAGGACCCACCTGGTCGAAGCATACGCAGCATTGTCATTCTGGTCGCAAACATGTACGTACATACGATCGGTCTGTCTGCAGGCTGCAGCGATGAACCCTGGCCATGTAAGGAAGGGCACGTGTCGTAGTATAGGCGTGCACGTGTCATAGTAGAGGCGCGCACGTAGCATGTGCACGTACGTACAGCCAGGGTGCAAGAAAGAAAATACGGCCATGTACGTACATACGAGCGGGGTCTTGAATGCCTACTCGCGCATACGTACGGCCAGGGCTCGTGTACATGGCTGGGTCGGAACGGAGAAACTGTGTCATCGTCGTGTTCATGGGGAGCCAACCGGCTGGGTCGGAACAGAATGTGTCGTCGTGTTCATCGGGAGCCAACCAGCTTGGACGGAACAGCCGATGGAAATGAGGCCTAGCGTACCGCAGAACGGAGAAAACGGCCTTGTGTTCGACCGGCCATGGTCTAAATGGGATCTTGTTCATCGGGAGGGGTCCGGCATACCTCAAAACAAAGGAATCGGACTTCTGTTGGACCTCCTACGATCGAAACGGGATCCTGTTGATCGGGAGGGGTGTGGCGTACCGCAAAACGAAGGAAACGGACTTGTGTTGGAGTGCTACGGTCGAAACGGGGGTCCTGTTCATCGGGAGGGGTGTGGCGTACCACAAAACGGGACTCCACGGGATATTGTTCATCTCCACCGTCGACTATCTCCACGGGCTACTGTTCATCCACCGTTGACCTCCTCCAGCCTCCACCTGCGATTGTTCATCCACAGTGTCTCCCCTCCTGCCTCCACCAGCCATTGTACATCCATGGGCTCCTGTTCATCCAGCCTCCACCGCTCCTCCACCGGCTAATGTTCAACTAGCCCTCTCCATGGGGTCCTGTTCAACCACCCCTCCAGGGGCTACTGTTCATCCAGCCCTCCACCAGCTACTGTTCAACCAGCCCTCCACGGGGTCGTCCTGTTCAACCAGCCCTCCACGGGGTCCTGTTCATCCAGCCCTCCACGAGGTCCTGTTCATCCACCGGCTCGATCGATCAGGGTACTGTTCATCCAGAGGCAACGGCCTCTACTACCACGGGGTCCTGTTCATCCCCCCCCCACTGGGAACTGTTCATCCAAGCCCCCCAACAACGCTCATTGTTTATCCAGAGGCAGTAGGTTCGATCGGCTTCAGTTAGCAGCAGTAGCGAAGGAATCGCTCGACTGGGTTCAGTTAACAGTCATCGATCGATCGCTCGGGTTCAGTAACGCGTAGCCTACAGTGCAATCGCTCGGGTTCAGTAGGCAAATGCCTTGCTCGGGTTCAGTTAGAGCCCAACGCCTCGCACCCATGAGCGTACGTGTACGAGAGAAACGTGCATCACTCGGCCCCCGACCACCCACCCTAACTGAGAACTCCCTGATATTTTCCTCGCCCTCGCTTCTACCACGGTTTTTTCCGTCATGGACGGCCCAAAGAATGTCATGCAGCTGCGTCTCTGGCCCACCCAGGATGAAAAGCCCATTTTCTGTCATGATTTTTTGTCATAGAAGTAGGAGCCCACCACATCTATGATGATACCGGGTTTTATCATAATTATCGTCATAGAAGTGTCATAAGTATGACATAATTTTTTTCGTTCGGCCCAAAATGTCATGGATGTGACTTTTTTGTAGTGATGTGTGTGCACCGCCACGTCCTCGTCTACCACTATTTCCTGGCCACAAGGCCTTGCGAGCGTTTCTCTAGGTTTGTCAACAGCCCCCACTACATATTTGCTACGGTGGACATCACCAACAATGTAAAGGCGCTCGAGAATTCGGGCATTGCCTGCCAAAATCTTGTCGACATCCAGGGCCATACAAGATCTGGGGCAGCAAGGAGCATGAGAAGGACTCACTGGTTCACCTCGCCGAGGCCATCATCGACCCCTACTACAGAGACATGAAGGATTCGTGCAACAAGGACAACCGTGTCTGGCACTCGACCTGGATGGAGAAACTCGACAAAGCTCACACCGTGTACGCGGCCAAGGAGGCGTACACGAGCTACGACATGTACAGGCGAATCGTTGACATGAGGAAGTGCCTCCTTCCCCAAAATGGCCAGGGATCCAGCCAGAAGCATAGCAATGGCAAGCATCGTCGCAACAATAAGTAGATGATTAGATCCTCATTTCTCCTACTTTAGTATGCATGTAATTGCTTACTTTGGTGTGTGGAAATGTTATGTGTGTAGTCACTTGTGTAATTGTATGCTTAATTTGGTTATGCAATGTTGTCTTTTTAAGTATATATGTTGATGCTCTGTAGACAGAGCGTAGATGTTGTCCGGACAAAGAAAATCACATCGCACACGGACTAAACAATGGAACCCGTCGGTGATGTTTCCATCAATCACTCACAATTGTATACCAGCAATCGTTTGCTCACAACACACACGGCTTGTTAGCAGTAATCATCTTTGTTGTTATCGGTCTTCGCACACATTTCCGATTATAGACCCATTTGCCGCGTATCACACACATCTTGTTAAGTTGAACCGTTTATGTTCTCATGTCTCAATGCAAATAGTTCATCTGAGTGAACCGCATGACGTATATCGCACACACCTTGATCTGGCTGACCGTTTCTTTTGTGTTGCCTAATCACAAACAGTTCATCCGAGTGAACCATATGTTATACATCGCACACACCTTCATCTGGCTGCCCGTTTCTTTTATGTTGCCTAATCACAAATAGTTAATTGAGCTGAACCGTATGCCCGGCATCGCACACGCAACTAAAATCTGAACCGTGTCTGATGCATCCTCCATCGCAAATGTTTTGCACCTTTTTTGACGGGGTTTTTACACCACCATTTGCGATTATGGCATCGCACACAGTTTCGTCGAAGGGTCTCTGATCGTAGTGTCACATTAGCAGCATCCTGTAGTAGTGCAAGACAACCGGCCCCCACACGATTGGCACTCTATCTCGCGGCTCAAGGTTTGGTAGGTGAGTAGCGGGGATCATTAATCAGACACAGTTCTGTATTGGAAACTGTCAGCTATTATGTTCACACATGGATTTTGCTGCGGGAATCGTGTGTAATTCAAAGTACAATACTCGTAAATTCCGGTGACCGGCGTGTGTACTGTCCCCGTCAATCTAGATTCCGGCCGCCAATAAATACTACCTTGCTCATGTCGTCCCGCCTGCATTCTCATCTTCATCCTCCCCTCGCTCGCCCTCTCTCTCTCAAATCTCTGTCATGGCATCGCCGGTCTGCCCACGCGTCGACGAGGAGTCCCCCCCCCCCCCGAGGACGCTCACTCGAATAGCAGTGACGAGGACCCCTACATGCCGCCGGACGAGGTTGCGCCAGACCCCCCAACTTTGGATTGGTTTTGGGGCCAGTACAATCTTTGTTTGTGGAAGTCACTGCCGCCGGCTGAGAAAGCCAGGCAAGTGGCGTTCAAGAAGGAGATGGCGGAGGAGGAAGCCAGGTACCAGGCGGCCTGTGAAGCCCATGATGCCGCCTGGAAAAAGGAGGAGGCGGAGCTTTGGGGGCAGTCGCGTTGTCGTGCAGAGGAGGTGTATGAAGACGGGTACTTCGCGAGGAAGGTCATAGGCGTTGGGCGCCTCGTCGCTGCGTGGAGGTGGGCTGATAAGCTCCAATGTGCCACCGACGAGGAGCTTTGGTGGGCGCCCAACGAAATGGCAAGATTGTTCGTGCACGTCCACCAGCAAGAGGCAGATCGGTACGTCAAGCGTGTACCTGCTCGAATTCCATTTCCTATCTGTTTTTGTATACTAATCATAGTATTGGTCTGCTTATTCCTCTGTTTCAATGTGTGTACTCTGTTTTCCGTTCTTATATGTTCTGTTTCATTGTGTGTATATATGCTTTCCATACTGTATATGTGGATGATAAAAGCTAGATTCAAATTAGTATACAAAAACAGATAGGAAATGGAATTCGAGCAGGTATAGCGAGCTGTGAATACATAGCTATCCATGTCGAAACGACTCAATAAAATAAAATGGGTCCATGAGACCATGACCAGCAGCCCTTGCCTACGGTAGCTCTTGGCTCTATTTGAACTCGTGCAAGCGTTCGTCCAAGCGGTCGACACGCTCGCGGTACATCTGGAGCGCGATCTCGAGCTCCAAGTTGGCTATTTCATCGGAGATCACCAGCTCGAGGATGCGACGACCATGTTCCTCTACTGCGCCCAGGTGGACACCTGGGCCAAGGAGGCGGTCGAACCTACGGACCAGCGCATTGGCATCCAACGGGCCGCGGACAAGGCGAACGGCGCCACCCATGCGAACGGCGCGGCGGACATTCGGTGCAAGTACAGCGCGGCTGGCCTCTGGTGCAACTACGGCGCTGAGGGCCTCTGCCCACTCCTGCAGAGGAATAGGGGTACTGACAGGACGTGTATCCAGCTGCGACGCCGTGTCGACAGCAGGCAAGTGCCGATGGATCCGCTCTTGCTGTGCGGCGCGGCGCGCCTCTCGCTCTGCGGCGCTCCAACGGTCTCGTCATGCGGCAGCTGCAGCCTATCGGCGCGGATGCGCCTAGCTTGCTCTGCAGCGCGCCATCGATCATGTTGTGCGGTGAGCTGCAGCCTGTCGGCGCTGACATTCCTATCTTGATTCGCGGTTCTCAAGCGCCATGCGCCAAAGGTCTGCTCAACCCTGGTGATGACACGCATCACGGCATTGTCCATCGCATTGTCGGGGAGCGCCTCGGCCTCGACGGGCCGTGGCACCTGATCGTTTTCCTCGTCAACGAGGTTGATGGCAGAGGCGTCGCTTTGGTGGGTTGGCATGCTTGGAAAAGGTGGATGTGCTACAGGCTTCGCTTGTCGCCCCCGTGCGTCGCGCGCTGCCTAGGTTTATACGTAATATCGCTGGGTGGCGGGAAACAGGTGAGGAAATGACGGGAAACGGTGGCGTGTTCATAAAATGCCATCAATTAATGGAAACTTAGCATAGAAAAAACATCGAGCTAGCACAAGAAGTAGATGATGATCAGATGAACACAGACCACACTAGGGAACCCGTCGGTGATGAATTCATCAATCGCAAACGGTTGAATACTAGCAAGCATTTGCCCACAACACACACGGCTTATTCCATCACAAATAGGTCAGATGGATCAACTGTATGCCACGTATCGCACATTCTCAAAAGGTAATGTGGTAGACCTTCTTTAACATGTGTTAAAAAATAAAAATAAAAATAAAAAACAAGGACCTCGAGGTTAAATTAACTCATGGGATGGGTCATATCTGTCATTTAATTTGACAAATATGACCCATCTTATCAGTTAATTTAACATCAACACAACTTCCCATCCAGTCACCCATCTGATGGCTCCTCCAGCCTGAGCACACTTAACTTGAGAGTTCTCTTACATGAGCTACTAGTGGAACAACTAGTCCTTGCTGATATACGATGCCTCTTTGCATCCTTATGGCGTATCCGGATGACCGCCCATCCCCCAATGGCCAATAGATGTTGTGTAGACAGAGCATATCACATACGTCTTATTAGAAGCAATCGTCTGTGTTACTATCGGTCTTCGCACACATTTCTGACTACAGACCTGTTTGCCGTGTATCAGAGACATCTTGTTATATCAAACCGTTTATGTTCTCTTGTCTCAACGCAAATAGTTCATCCGAGTGAACCACATGCCATATATCGCACACACCTTGATCTGGCTGACCATTTATTTTGTGTTGCCTAATCACAAACAGTTCATCTGAGTGAACCGTATGTTATATATCGCACACACCTTCATTTGGCTGCCTGTTTCTTTTGTTCCTCCTCATCGCAAATAGTTAATTGAACTGAACTTTATGCCCTACATAGCACACGCAACTAAAATCTGAACCATATTTGATGCATCCTCCATCGCAAACGTTTTGCACCTTTTTTGACAGGTTTTTTACACCACCGTTTGCGATTATTGCATCGCACATAGTTTTGTCGAAGGGTCTCTGATCATAGTGTCGCGTTAGCAGCATCCTGCAGTAGTGTTCATTTATGACATACTTAGCATACTTAAGTAAAAATGGCATGATAACCTTGGTTTAGCTCCAAAATGACATAGGCTTAGCTTATTTTCCTCCAAAATGACAAAATAACCTTACTAAGCTCCAAAATGACCTATTTACCTAGCTTAGCCCTATAATGACCTACACTTAGCATTTTTCCTCCAAAATGACAAAATATGCTTAGTTAGCTCAAAAATGGCATAACTACCTAGGTTAGCTAAAAAATGACCTATACATAGATTCTTGAGAAAATTCCTTATTTGACACTGTCTTAAAATCTAGTTCCTTATTTGACACTAGAAAAGTTCTTCTTCCCTATTTGACACTAGTCCTAAATTTTATTCCCTATATGACACTTCCGTCCATTTTGAGCCTAAATGACACCTGAAAAGACGATTTTGCCCCTCATACGGTATGTGTGCGCGCGTGCGTGTGCTGTTGCGTGTGTGGGTGCACGCGCACATGTGTGCTGCTGCTGCTGCACGTATGTGTGCATGTGTGCTGTTGCGTGTGTGTTTACTACTGCGTGTGTACGTGCGCGCGCGTGTGTGTGTGTTGTTGCATGCCTATGTGTTGCATGCGTGTGTGCTGCTGCTGCGTGTGTGTGTGTATGTGGGTGTGTGCTGCGTGCGTGTGTGTTGTTGTTGTGTGTGTGTGCACGCGCGCGTGCGTGTGTGTGCGTGTGCATGTGTGTTGGTGCATGTGTATGTGTTGTTGCGTGTGTGCTTCTGCCTTCGCACTGATGTTGCGTGTGTGCCCTATTGCCCCCCACACACATACCACATGAGGGGCAAAAGAGTCTCTTCAGGTGTCATTTAGGCTCAAAATGGACGAAAATGTCATATAGGGAATAAAATTTAGAACTTGTGTCAAATAGAGAAGAAAAACTTTTCCAGTGTCAAATAAGGAAGCGGATTTTAAGATAGTGTCAAATAAGGAATTTTCTCTAGATTCTTCAGTTCATTTATGACATACTTAGCATACTTAGGTAAAAAATGGCATGATAACCTTGGTTTAGCTCCAAAATGACATAGACTTAGCTTATTTTTCTCCAACATGAGAAAATAACCTTACTAAGCTCCAAAATGACCTATTTACCTAGCTTAGTTGGAAGAAGAAGAAGAAGAAGAAGATAAAGAAGAGGAGAGGAAAAAAAGAAAGAGAAGAAAAAATTCTTCTTCTTCTTTTCTTCTTCTTCTTCTAACTTTCTTCTTTCCCAATTTGCAGATTTGCTTTAGATGAGGAGTTTGCGTTCATGGAGTCTACTCTTCTCCTTATGCTTCGTTTATGTTTGATACATTGTTGGATATGTGTTGGATAACTTGTTGGATATGTTGTTGGATAACTTGTGTTGGATATGTTGCTGGATATGTTGGATATGTTGTTGGATAACTTGTGTTCGATATGTTGTTGGATAACTTGTTGTTGGAAACTTGTTATATATATGTTGTTGGAAACTTGTTATATATATGATGTTGGAAACTTGTTATATATGTGTGTGTGTGTGTGTGTGAAATTGAATGAATTTAATAAAAAAAACAGGGGCTGTACAGGCTCTTTGTCGTCTGCTGGCAGACGGCAAAGAGCTTTGCCATCAGCCAGCAGACGGCAAAGCTGCCATGTGGCAGCTACATGTGCAACCTGGGGCACTGTGGCTGGCCTATTTGGTTAGTTTGTCGTCTACTGGCAGACGACAAAGACCTTTGCACCTTTGCCGTCTGCCAGCAGACGGCATAGCATGCCACATGGCAGCTACCTGGGCTGGCCTATTTAGGCACTTTGTCGTCGGCTGGCGGACGACAAAGATGAAAAGGTCTTTGTCGTCTACTAGCAAAGCATGTCGTTAACTTCCTAACAGAACTAACCTACCACGTGTGTCGTCCAGGCCCTTTGTCGTCTGCCAATGGACGGCAAAGGCCTCGACATCTTTGCCGTCAGCCAGCAGACGGCAAAGAGCCCTTTGTTGTGGTTCGTTCAGCCGGACGGTTTGCCGTCTGCTGGCTGACGGCAAAGGTCTTTGCTGTCCGCTAGGCATGCCTTTGCCGTCTGCCATGGCTGACGGCAAAGAACCTGATTCCTGTAGTGATATTGAGAGGAGACACTAATAAGTTTTTAACTAGAGTAGCAGAACTAATTAATTGGCAAGTCAATAGGATTTTATCCCTGCATAGGCAACATCTTAATTTGAGGTTGTCTGGCTCCAACCTTAGTATCCATAAATATTAGATGGAACAAACAATTAACTCAAGTCAATAGGATTTATAGGCAGCGATACCTGAGCAACATCGCAACTACGCGTCCCCACGGTGAACCCTACCTTCATAAGTTAACAACACTATCTTGCAACATTAAAATAAAAAGGTTTACACTTTATCTAAGATGTGGTCCGTGCAGCTTATTGTCAATGATAGAAATAAAATAAAATGAGATTGGAACATAAAATTAAATTCCGACCTGAAAATTTTGCATATGATTTTTTTCTCAATCACCCATGTTTTGAGGACTTGGACATTCTGGTGAACACTTAGTGGGTATGCTACTAAGTACTAATATTAAGGATACTGCTTACAATCCAACCTCAGGTCATGTCCTCAAGACCTCAAACACATAGTACACTCAGTAGTTTAAATTGCTGCTACTGAAAAATATTAGCGCAAAGAGAAATTGATGATGTAAGCACAAACTGCGGGAGGGAACTCAAAGCACGGACCTCTACAGTGAAGTCAAGGGAAATGTCACGGAAACAGATAAAAATTATTGCCTCAAATCTTTTGTGTGCTTGGTGCCAGCAATCATTGTCGGGAGGAAGAAAATTCACACAAACACACAGGAATCAGTGTTAAATGCAAAGGAGAACTTGTCTTCACTTGGATTGGATTGGATTCGTCAAGAAAGAAAGAAAAAGATGGAAGGAAGGGTCCCTTGTACGTGTTCAGCTTGTCGCCCCTTTCCTCGACATTAATTCCTTGTTCTAAACGTCGGCTAGGGTCCATCTGAAGGAAATATGCCCTAGAGGCAATAATAAAGTTATTATTTATTTCCTTATATCATGATAAATGTTTATTATTCATGCTAGAATTGTATTAACCGGAAACATAATACATGTGTGAATACATAGACAAACAGAGTGTCACTAGTATGCCTCTACTTGATTAGATCGTTGATCAAAGATGGTTATGTTTCCTAACCATAGACATGAGTTGTCATTTGCTTAACGGGATCACATCATTAGGAGAATGATGTGATTGACTTGACCCATTCCGTTAGCTTAGCACTTGATCGTTTAGTTTGTTGCTATTGCTTTCTTCATGACTTATACATGTTCCTATGACTATGAGATTATGCAACTCCCATTTACCGGAGGAACACTTTGTGTGACACCAAACGTCACAACGTAACTGGGTGATTATAAAGGTGCTTTACAGGTGTCTCCGAAGGTACTTGTTGGGTTGGCGTATTTTGATATTAGGATTTGTCACTCCGATTGTCGGAGAGGTATCTCTGGGCCCACTCGGTAATGCACATCACTATAAGCCTTGAAAGCATTGCAACTAATGAGTTAGTTGCGGGATGATGTATTACAGAATGAGTAAAGAGACTTGCCGGTAACGAGATTGAACTAGGTATTGAGATACCGACGATCGAATCTTGGGCAAGTAACATACCGATGACAAAGGGAACAACGTATGTTGTTATGCGGTTTGACCGATAAAGATCTTCGTAGAATATGTGGGAGCCAATATGAGCATCCAGGTTCCGCTATTGGTTATTGACCGGAGACGTGTCTCGGTCATGTCTACATAGTTCTCGAACCCGTAGGGTCCGCACGCTTAACGTTACGATGACAGTTATATTATGAGTTTATATGTTTTGATGTACCGAAGGTTGTTTGGAGTCCCGGATGTGATCAAGGACATGACGAGGAGTCTCGAAATGGTCGAGACATGAAGATTGATATATTGGAAGCCTATGTTTGGATGTCGGAAGTGTTCCGGGTGAAATCGGGATTTTACCGGAGTACCGGGAGGTTACCGGAACCCCCGGAAGCTTAATGGGCCTATATGGGCCTTAGTGGAAACAGAGGGAAGCAAGGGGAGTGTGGGGTGCGCCCCCCAAGGCCCAAACCGAATTGGTTTAGGGAAAGGGGGGCGGCCCCCTCTTTCCTTCTTCCCCTCTCTCTTTCCTTCTCACGAATCCTATTCCAACTAGGAAAGGGGGGAGTCCTACTCCCGATGGGAGTAGGAATCCTCCTGGCGCGCCCTCTCCTTGGCCGGCCGCACCCCTCCCCTTGCTCCTTTATATACAGGGGCAGGGGGCACCCCATAGACACAACAATTGATCGTTTGATCCTTTAGCCGTGTGCGGTGCCCCCCTCCACCATAGTCCACCTCGATATTACTGTAGCGGTGCTTAGGCGAAGCCCTGCGTCGGTAGAACATCAACATCATCACCACACTGTCGTGCTGACGAAACTCTCCCTCAACACTCGGCTGGATCGGAGTTCGAGGGACGTCATCGGGCTAAACGTGTGCTGAACTCGGAGGTGCCATACGTTCGGTACTTGATCGGTCGGATCGTGAAGACGTACGACTACATCAACCGCGTTGTGCTAACGCTTCCGCTTTCGGTCTACGAGGGTACTTAAACAACACTCTCCCCTCTCGTTGCTATGCATCACCATGATCTTGCGTGTGCGTAGGAAATTTTTGAAATTACTATGTTCCCCAACGGTGGCATCCGAGCCAGGTTTTATGCGTAGATGTCTTATGCACGAGTAGAACACAAGTGAGTTGTGGGTGATATAAGTCATACTGCTTACCAGCATGTCATACTTTGGTTCGGCGGTATTGTTGGATGAAGCGGCCCGGACCGACATTACGCGTACGCTTATGCAAGACTGGTTCTACCGACGTGCTTTGCACACAGGTGGCTGGCGGGTGACAGTTTCTCCAACTTTAGTTGAACTGAGTGTGGCTACGCCCGGTCCTTGCGAAGGTTAAAACAACACCAACTTGACAAACTATCGTTGTGGTTTTTATGCGTAGGTAAGAACGGTTCTTGCTAAGCCCGTAGCAGCCACGTAAAATTTGCAACAACAAAGTAGAGGACGTCTAACTTGTTTTTGCAGGGCATGTTGTGATGTGATATGGTCAAGGCATGATGCTAAATTTTATTGTATGAGACGATCATGTTTTGTAACCGAGTTATCGGCAACTGGCAGGAGCCATATGGTTGTTGCTTTATTGTATGCAATGCAATCGCCCTGTAATGCTTTACTTTATCACTAAGAGGTAGCGATAGTCGTAGAAGCATAAGATTGGCGAGACGACAACGATGCTACGATGGAGATCAAGGTGTCGCATCGATGACGATGGTGATCATGACGGTGCTTCGGAGATGGAGATCACAAGCACAAGATGATGATGGCCATATCATATCACTTATATTGATTGCATGTGATGTTTATCTTTTATGCATCTTATCTTGCTTTGATTGACGGTAGCATTATAAGATGATCCCTCACTAAATTATCAAAGTATAAGTGTTCTCCCTGAGTATGCACCGTTGCGAAAGTTCTTCGTGCTGAGACACCATGTGATGATCGGGTGTGATAGGCTCTATGTTCAAATACAACGGGTGCAAAACAGTTGCACACGCGGAATACTTAGGTTAAACTTGACGAGCCTAGCATATAACAGATATGGCCTTGGAACACGGAGACCGAAAGGTCGAGCATGAATCATATAGTAGATATGATCAACATAGTGATGTTCACCGTTGAAACTACTCCATCTCACGTGATGATAGGACATGGTTTAGTTGATATAGATCACGTCATCACTTAGAGGATTAGAGGGATGTCTATCTAAGTGGGAGTTCTTAAGTAATATGATTAATTGAACTTAAATTTATCATGAACTTAGTCCTGGTAGTATTAGCATATCTATGTTGTAGATCAATAGCTCGCGTTTAGCTCCCCTGTTTTATTTTTGATATGTTCCTAGAGAAAACTAAGTTGAAAGATGTTAGTAGCAAGGATGCGGATTGGATCTGTGATCAGAGGTTTATCCTCATTGCTGCACAGAAGAATTATGTCCTTGATGCACCGCTAGGTGACAAACCTATAGCAGGAGCAGATGCAGATGTTATATATGATGACTACTTGATAGTTTAGTGCACCATGCTTAAACGGCTTAGAATCGGGACTTCAAAGACGTTTTGAACATCATGGGCCATATGAGATGCTCCAGGAGTTGAAGTTAATATTTCAAGCAAATACCCGAGTTGAGAGATATGAAGTCTCCAACAAGTTCTATAGCTAAAAGATGGAGGAGAATAGCTCAAGCAGTGAGCATGTGCTCAGATTGTCTGGGTACTACAATCGCTTGAATCAAGTGGGAGTTAATCTTCCAGATAAAATAGTGATTGGCAGAATTCTCTATTCACCATCACCAAGTTAGTAGAACTTTGTGATGAACTATAATATGCAAGGGATAACGGAAACGATTCCCAAGCTCTTCGTGATGCTGAAATCGATGAAGGTAGAAATCAAGAAAAGCATCAAGTGTTGATGGTAAACAAAACCACTAGTTTCAAGTAAAGGGACAAAGGGAAGAAAGGGGAACTTCAAGAAGAACGGCAAGCAAGTTGTTGCTCAAGTGAAAAAACCCAAGTCTGGACCTAAGCCTGAAACTGAGTGCTTCTATTGCAAAGGGACTGGTCACTGGAAGCGGAACTACCCCAAGTAATTGGCGAATAAGAAGGATGGCAAAGTGAACATAGGTATATTTGATATACATGTTATTGATGTGTACTTTACTAGTGTTTATAGCAACCCCTCAGTATTTGATACTAGTTCAGTTGCTAAGAATAGTAACTCGAAACAGGAGTTGCAGAATGAACAGAGACTTATTAAGGGTGAAGTGACGATGTGTATTGGAAATGGTTCCAAGATTGATATGATCATCATCGCACACTCCCTATACTTTTGGGATTAGTGTTAAACCTAAAATAAATGTTATTTAGTGTTTGCGTTGAGCATGAATATGATTGGATCATGTTTATTGCAATACGGTTATTCATGTAAGTTAGAGAATAATTGTTGTTCTGTTTACATGAATAAAACCTTCTACGATCATACACCCAATGAAAATGGTTTGTTAGATCTCGATCGTGGTGATACACATTTTCATAATATTGAAGCCAAAAGATGCAAAGTTAATAATGATATTGCAACGTATTTATGGCACTGCCGTTTAGGTCTTATTGGTGTAAAGCGCATGAAGAAAATCCATGCTGATGGGATTTTGGAATCACTTGATTATGAATCAGTTGATGCTTGCGAACCATGCCTCATGGGCAAGATGACTAAGACTCCGTTCTCCGGAACAATGGAGCGAGCAACAGATTTGTTGGAAATCATACATACTGATGTATGTGGTCCGATGAATATTGAGGCTCACGGCAGGTATCATTATTTTCTGATCTTCACAGATGATTTGAGCAGATATGAGTATATCTACTTGATGAAACACAAATCTGAAACATTTAAAAAGTTCAAAGAATTTCAGAGTGAAGTGGAGAATCATCGTAACAAAAATAAAAGTTTCTACGATATGATCGCAGAAGTAAAATATTTGAGTTATGAGTTTGGCCTTCGGTTAAAACAATGTGAAATAGTTTCACTACTCACGCCACCTGGAACACCACAGTGTAATGGTGTGTCCAAACGTCGTAACCGTACTTTATTAGATATGGTGCGATCTATGATGTCTCTTACCAATTTATCACTATCGTTTTGGGGTTATGCATTAGAGACAGCTGCATTCACGTTAAATAGAGCACCATCTAAATCCGTTGAGATGACACCTTATGAACTGTGGTTTGGCAAGAAACCTAAGCTGTCGTTTCTTAAAGTTTGAGGTTGCAATGCTTATGTGAAAAAGTTTCAACCTGATAAGCTCAAACCCAAATCGGAGAAGTGTGTCTTCATAGGATACCCAAAAGAAAATGTTGGGTAACCTTCTATCACAGATCTGAAGGCAAGATATTCATTGTTGAGAATGGATCATTTCTAGAGAAGGAGTTTCTCTCGAAAGAAGTGAGTGGGAGGAAAGTAGAACTTGATGAGGTAACTGTACCTGCTCCCTTATTGGAAAGTAGTTCATCACAGAAATCTGTTCTTGTGACTACTACACCAATTAGTGGGGAAGCTAATGATGATGATCATGTAACTTCAGATCAAGTTTCTACCGAAACCTCGTAGGTAAACCAGAGTGAGATCCGCACCAGAGTGATATGGTAATCCTGTTCTGGAGGTCATGTTACTTGACCATGACGAGCCTATGAACTATGAGGAAGCGATGATGAGCCCAGATTTCGCGAAATGGCTTGAGACCATGAAATCTGAGATGAGATCCATGTATGAGAACAAAGTATGGACTTTGATTGACTTGCCCAATGATCGGCGAGCCATTGAGATTAAATGGATCTTCAAGAGGAAGACGGACGCTGATAGTAGTGTTACTATCTACAAAGCTAGAATTGTCGCAAAAAGGTTTTCGACAAGTTCAAGGTGTTGACTACGATGAGAGTTTCTCACTCGTATCTATGCTTAAGTCTGTCTGAATCATGTTAGCAATTGCCGCATTTTATGAAATCTAGCAAATGGATAAACAAAACTGCATTCCTTAAAGGATTTATTAAAGAAGAGTTGTATATGATGCAACCAGAAGGTTTTGTCAATCCTAAAGGTACTAACAAAATATGCAAGCTCCAGCGATCCATCTATGGACTGGTGCAAGCATCTCGGAGTTGGAATATACGCTTTGATAAGTTGATCAAAGCATATAGTTTTATACAGACTTGCGGTGAAGCCTGTATTTACAAGAAAGTGAGTGGGAGCACTACAGCATTTCTGATAAGTATATGTGAATGACATATTGTTGATCGGAGATAATGTAGAATTATTCTGCAAAGCATAAAGGAATGTTTGAAAGGAGTTTTTCAAAGAAAGACCTCGGTGAAGCTGCTTACATATTGAGCATCAAGATCTATAGAGATAGATCAAGATGCTTGATAATTTTTTCAATGAGTACATACCTTGACAAGATTTTGAAGTAGTTCAAAATGGAACAGTCAAAGAAGGAGTTCTTGCATGTGTTACAAGGTGTGAAGTTGAGTAAGACTCAAAACCCGACCACGGCAGAAGATAGAGAGAGAATGAAAGTCATTCCCTATGCCTCAGCCATAGGTTCTATAAAGTATGCCATGCTGTGTACCAGACCTATTGTATACCCTGCCCTGTTTTTTGGCAAGGGAGTACAATAGTGATCTAGGATTATATCACTAGACAGCGGTCAAAATTATCCTTAGTGGAATAAGGATATGTTTCTCGATTATGGAGGTGACAAAAGGTTCGTCGTAAAAGGTTACGTCGATGCAAGTTTTGACACTGATCCAGATGACTCTAAATCTCAATCTGGATACATATTGAAAGTGGGAGCAATTAGCTAGAGTAGCTCCGTGCAGAGCATTGTTGACATAGAAATTTGCAAAATACTTACGAATCTGAATGTGGCAGACCTGTTGACTAAACTTCTCTCACAGGCAAAACATGATCACACCTTACTACTCTTTGGGTATTAATCACATAGCAATGTGAACTAGATTATTGACTCTAGTAAACCCTTTGGGTGTTGGTCACATGTCGATGTGAACTATGGGTGTTAATCACATGGTGATGTGAACTATTGGTATTAAATCACATGGCGATGTGAACTAGATTATTGACTCTAGTGCAAGTGGGAGGTTGGAGGAAATATGCCCTAGAGGCAATAATAAAGTTATTGTTTATTTACTTATATCATGATAAATGTTTATTATTCATGCTCGAATTTTATTAACCGGAAACATAATACATGTGTGAATACATAGACAAACAGAGTGTCACTAGTATGCCTCTACTTGACTAGCTTGTTGATCAAAGATGGTTATGTTTCCTAACCATAGACATGAGTTGTCATTTGATTAACGGGATCACATCATTAGGAGAATGATGTGATTGACTTGACCCATTCCGTTAGCTTAGCACTTGATCGTTTAGTTTGTTGCTATTGCTTTCTTCATGACTTATACATGTTCCTATGACTATGAGATTATGCAACTCCCGTTTACCGGAGGAACACTTTGTGTGCCACCAAATGTCACAACGTAACTGGATGATTATAAAGGTGCTCTACAGGTGTCTCCGAAGGTACTTGTTGGGTTGGTGTATTTCGAGATTAGGATTTGTCACTCCGATTGTCGGAGAGGTATCTCTGGGCCCACTCGGTAATGCACATCACTATAAGCCTTGCGAGCATTGCAACTAATGAGTTAGTTGCGGGATGATGTATTACGAAACGAGTAAAGAGACTTGCCGGTAATGAGATTGAACTAGGTATTAAGATACCAACAATCGAATCTCGGGCAAGTAACATACCGATGACAAAGGGAACAACGTATGTTGTTATGCGGTTTGACCGATAAAGATCTTCGTAGAATATGTGGGAGCCAATATGAGCATCCAGGTTCCGCTATTGGTTATTGACCGGAGACGTGTCTCGGTCATGTCTACATAGTTCTCGAACCCGTAGGGTCTGCACGCTTAACGTTACGATGACAGTTATATTATGAGTTTATATGTTTTGATGTACCGAAGGTTGTTTGGAGTCCCGGATGTGATCAAGGACATGACGAGGAGTCTCGAAATGGTCGAGACATGAAGATTGATATATTGGAAGCCTATGTTTGGATGTCGTAAGTGTTCCGGGTGAAATCGGGATTTTACCGGAGT
This sequence comes from Triticum urartu, assembly GCF_056163025.1. Classification (NCBI taxonomy): domain Eukaryota; kingdom Viridiplantae; phylum Streptophyta; class Magnoliopsida; order Poales; family Poaceae; genus Triticum; species Triticum urartu. Next base: position 122,822,644 of record NC_141874.1, on the reverse strand, counting down.
ACCGGGAGGTTACCGGAACCCCCGGAAGCTTAATGGGCCTATATGGGTCTTAGTGGAAACAGAGGGAAGCAAGGGGAGTGTGGGGTGCGCCCCCCAAGGCCCAAACCGAATTGGTTTAGGGCAAGGGGGGCCGGCCCCCTCTTTCCTTCTTCCCCTCTCTCTTTCCTTCTCCCGGATCCTATTCCAACTAGGAAAGGGGGGGGAGTCCTACTCCCGGTGGGAGTAGGACTCCTCATGGCGCGCCCTCTCCCTGGCCGGCCGCACCCCCCCTTGCTCCTTTATATACGGGGGCAGGGGCACCCCATAGACACAACAATTGATCGTTTGATCCTTTAGCCGTGTGCGGTGCCACCCTCCATCATAGTCCACCTCGATATTACTGTAGCGGTGCTTAGGCGAAGCCCTGCGTCGGTAGAACATCAACATCGTCATCACACCGTCGTGCTGACGAAACTCTCCCTCAACACTCGGTTGGATCGGAGTTCGAGGGACGTCATCGGGCTGAACGTGTGCTGAACTCGGAGGTGCCGTACGTTCCGTACTTGATCGGTCGGATCGTGAAGACGTATGACTACATCAACCGCGTTGTGCTAACGCTTCCGCTCGGTCTACAAAGATACGTAGACAACACTCTCCCCTCTCGTTGCTATGCATCACCATGATCTTGCGTGTGCGTAGGAAATTTTTGAAATTACTACGTTCCCCAACACCATCATGGGGACGCGTGAGTAGGCGGATCACGGATGGTCGAGGCGACGGTGGGGGAATTTGCTAGAGGAGAGCGATGCGGGCCGACTGGTGGTGGATATTAGACGGGGAGGCCGGCGGAATTGCAGGCGGGAGCCAACGATTTAGGAGAGGGGAAGAATAGTGTCAAAAGCGCGAGAGGACTAGCGTGGGCAAGTTTTGTTTGAGCAGAACGTGCCTGAGGAAGTTGGGGGACATCATGTTACGTGTTGTCCCGGGCAAGTTGGGCCAAGCGTTCCGGCCCACATGGGTCATCCACTGACAACATGGACCCACTGGGCCCTTTCACACACAATGCACCAGGAGGCTTGATTTCCTGGGAGGTTAAACTAGTTAGATTAGATGCTTTAAAGCGGTAATCCACTCTACTGCTCGGGTTCAGATGAGCCCGGTGAATAGTACAGCTATTAAAAATAGAAAAAATAGAAAAAAAAATTGATTATTATTTTTTGCTGGGAAGATGTTTGTGTGCATGATGTCTGTGCAAGATTTCATCCTGTTTGGACAGTTGTGGAGCTTGTGGCAAAAAAGAGAAATTCGGCTAGTATATTGCGTGAACAGTATTCACAAAGCCAGATTTTGTCTTTTTTGTCGTGCGCTTCTCGAATGTCCAAACTTCATCAATTTTTTCATGAACATCGCACACACAAGCATCTTGCTTGGAAAAAAGTTTGAATTTTTTTTATTTATGAGCCCGGGTGCTGAAACGCCGCACTCGCTTTAAAACTACTATTTTAAAAGCATTTTAGAGTCCTGGTTTTCTTTTCTTTTTGCCATGACTTTCGTGAATATCATTACACGATGAAGTTTTGCAAACACTCGAAGTTTACAAAAAGAAAGTTTCAGATTTTCTTTTTGATTTTTTTTTTACTTTTCATCGCGAGTTCATTTGAGCTGGCGAGCAAAAAGGACTTTTGGCTCTCCATGTCGGCAGTGTCTAGTGACAAGTACCGGCCGTTTCTTACTTTCTGTCCTATCCTGGCCAACGTGATGCATATGAATGTAGTACTAGTTGATTTTCTTCTGGCTGGGCATTCCATGGGTCGGAATACCCTCCTGCTTTATCCGGTTCTTCCACCCCAGCATAGCAAATTTGATAAATTTGACTTGTGAACGAAATCAAATCACAAAATGAACTACTCGTAAAACTATTTCACGCGGTTGACCTTTTTGTGCCCGACACGAAGGCGTCACACTACATTGTGCAACGCATCACAGATAGGCGCTACACGCCTGACCAACGTTGCACCTCAAACTGCCTAAAAATTGCTAAATCATTGTGCAGAGCCTACGAGCTAGGCGCTGCACTGTATAGTGTGGCGCCTAGCTCTCAGGCGCTGCACTAGTGGTTGCACTATAAAATGAAACAATCACTAGTGCAGCGCCTAGAAGCTAGGCGCCACACTATACAGTAGTGTGGCGCCTAGCTCTCAGGCGCTGCACACTGACTTAGTAATTTTCGGATCACATGGGTGCGACGCTGGCCAGGTGTGTAGCGCCTATCTGCAAGGCGTTGCACAGTGTAGTGTGACACCTTCGTGTCAGACGTCACACAAAAAGGTCAGCCGCGTGAAATAGTTTCACGGGCAGTTCATTCTGTGATTTGATTTCATCCATAGGTTAAATTTGTCAATTTTACCCCCAGCATATGCGCCCGGTCGAATCCAACAAGAGGTTTCCACCGGTTCCTCGGTTAACAGCCCCGCGCGTGGCTCGTGTGCGCGGGTATAGTCCGCTAGAGACATCACTGCAATGCCAAACCCCGAGTTGCCTGAACCCCGACAGAGTGAACCGTTGCTGGACGGAAACCTCCGCTCGCCTCACCGTTGTACGCTCACGGCTCACACCACCCACGCCGCGGGTCGAGCCGTTGCCGCCCCATGCCCGTGCCGGCGTCAGCCGGCCGCCGGTATGATTTTCAATCGTGACAGTACAACGGACATTAGAAATAATAACATTACATCTAAATTTGCCGTATGCTTTCTTTTTTATGAGAAAACTTTTGATATATTCATTTTCAGTCATGACAGTACAACAATAATAACGGCCGCCGATATACTTCCACCCGGCAAGTTTTGTGCATCCCCGGATCAAGCAAACATGCACGCCGAACACGGTTCCATGGAGAAAGGGCGGCAGTCACGCGAACCATGCAAATCACCTGAGACATAACCATGGCATGCTCCTATCTCGACCACAACAACATCAACAGCAATCAGAGACGACGCATATATACTGTACAACAAGAAGAAAAACGAAGTAACAGTGCTCCTTTTGATCTAAGAATGACATTTGCACATTACAAAAACCCATTAGCTACAGAGATGAACTTGCGGCCGGGTGTTCATTTCCCCTCCGGACGTTCTCGTATGATCCCACGATGTACTAATTGTCTGATCATGAAGCAAGGCAAAGCAATTTGATCGATGTGATGGTACTACTCTCGAAATCTTTCGTATCATGAGAGTGAGACAGGGGAGGAGGTCATGGGTCTGTCTCGTTAGTGAGATACGTACGTCCACCACTTGTAAAGTCCAAACCCGTAGATCGTCGTGAGCACGGCCATCCTGAGTGGATACGGCTTAAATCTGCAGGAAACAAGGCAAACAAATAAAAGATCAGTATTTTCAGATGGAGCTACTTGTTTTTGTTTGTACTTCCTAGCTGCGTATCAAACTTGTTTCGACGGAAGCATAGTAAACTTTGCCTTGCATAGTAAACAAGGCAAACAAATCTGGATTCTTCCTAGATACGTACGTCCATAGTCCAGTTGAAGAACAAAGTACTCCCTCTGTAAACAAATATAAGACGTTTTAGGTCACTACTTTAGTGATCTAAAATGTCTTATGGTATTTGTTTACAGAGGGAGTATTTGACACTGCACATAACCACACATTCGGCTATATATCCTAATACCATGCCAGGAAATTTCCTTTTTCATAATTTAGAATGAAACTGTGAGACCTAGTAGTTGTAGCTGCGATTCCCGCGAAAAAAGATGTGATATGGCAACCTACACGATATGTCCAATTCCAATAGGTGGCGCAGTGTTAGTTCCTACCCATTTATTATTCAATCAGCTCACTACCTTATTATTCAATCAGCTCACTGGCTAGAAATTCTCGGCTATCAGTTGGTGACCTCTTTATCAGAAAAAGGAAAATCAGTTAGTGACATGTAGAATTATGACCGACAACCTACTTGCATCAAGGTTACGCCAACTAGTTTGAAAAACCCGTGCAAAAACCTCAACAATAAAGTGATGAAGTAAAGGCCATCACATAGTTTCCTCTAAAATAGTTGTGGGACAGAAAGGAGACAAATTTTCACGAGCTAAATCACATCACATAAAATCTTGACAGGCTATCACATATTTTCACAAGCATCGGGACACTATGAGGTGCTCTGCTATATAGATGTACCACTTAGTAGTTCAACTGAAATAACAAAATTACCGCAATCACAATCTGTTAAACCAAGGGTTGAGAAGGTGTCTATTATTACTGCAAGTGCTATTTGCCCATGTGCTTCTTCTCAGCAACATGACACTACATAAAAATATTTTGGCTTCTGGATTCTTCCATTGACAGAAAATGGTTTCTCGTTGGCATTGAAGGTTAAGGCAGGTTTGACCATTTGCTTGGTGTTTACCAACCAAGAACCACTACCAACTTATGCTAACAACTGCATAATAGTGACTCATTTTATTAAGTAGCTTTTCAGATGCCGACAACAGGATTGAGACATCAAAGCAGAGCTAGTCCAGCGACTATAGTCAGGGTCGGCACTAAAACACCCACAATGAGAATCCTTGGATACTGGCACATCGCATAAACCATATTCCCTCATTTCACCTTGGATGCCGATACTAAAATGCTGCAAGGACATGCATGTTTGAATGATCAACTAAGCTATACACAAGCAACACGATGAATTTGTGCATGTACTCATTCAGAAAAAAAAAACTCTTACTACAGAAATATGTGGCATTGTGGCAAGACATGAGTCATCTTGGATCGTCACTGCTCATCAGACTAACTGAAGTTACAGTTGGTGCTACTTTATGCTACTCCCTCCGTTCCGAATTACTTGTCTTAGATTTTTCTAGATACGGAGGTATCTAGCACTAAAATGAGTCTAGATACATCCGTATCTAGACAAATCCAAGACAAGTAATTCGGAACGGAGGGAGTACTAGCTAAATTAGGACTTTTGTCATCTTGCCCATCCCTTCACCCAGGGCTTAGCAGCATCACCACAGTACTTTGGTATTTCATTTGTGAAAAAAGAAAATTTAGCCAAGGAAAAGAATAGGACAACTCTAGGAAAAGTACAACAAAATAAACCTTTGTAGGAGTAACAATTAAAAAAACCACTGTCCCTTGAGGCCTTGACAAAACTGATTTCTTCTACCTTGTACGTTACAATACACTGAGAATAAAATCTATTTGAAGCTAATTATTTGTAACAAAGTGCAGGTTGAACTACATTTTATTCTATTTGATGGTATGTGCCATTCTAAACCAGATTTTGCACATATTTATACCACATTTCAGCTCTTCAAGTGGTTCTGACATGATGGCCCCAATCGTTCGGGTGACGTGAAACTTACTGCTTGACACATCGCAGGCCAACTAGGACATGTATATTGCAAATATATGCTTAAGTGGCACACGCTGACCGGAGGTTTACGTCCGACCTAGCAGGGCATCAACTCGTGGCTTCAACTTGTTTCCAGCCACCTTCCGTCGATCTCAGTTCCGCTCCTCGCAAGATTCTATTGTACCCACAGCCGGTCTCTGCTAATATAAACTTCGTTTTGCCACGTCATCGGCTAGCATCTGCCGCGTCAGGCACGTATTTGCAGAATACACGCCCAGGTTGGCCTGCAATGTGTCGAGTAAAGAGCGCCACATCACAACGACGCGTGGGGCCCTCGTTTCAGAACTTTTTCAAATGCTAAAATGCAATTCAAAGTGAGATCGTGTGTCAAAGCGGCAAAACAAATGATTCAACCTGTCGCCATGTCACAAATAGCTGGTTCAAACCGGAATTCACACGCACAATGACAAAATAATTGCCAAACTGATACACATTTAAAGGACACATGCATCGTCCTGAAAGGTGATACCCGTTCAGAAATCTGATCCACTAATCCAGTACCGGAAGCATCAACAACCCAATTGTTGTGCTAAGAACCAAGTCCATTACACAATTTTGGACCTCCAGAACATGCAAAGACACAACCAAACCAACCCCCAGCTGCCGTGCAGAACAAAGTCATAGGCCAGTGAGCCTTCCCCTCAGTAAAGCAGCAGGACCACACAACAGCAACCCTAATTTCTCAATTAAATTTAGTTAAGAGTTAAGACCGGGCATCCCCATCGAAAATGGCGTTGATGTTGGGATGTTCTTCTTTCTAGATACAATGTTGCCATTGGGATGTGGAGATTATTATACTAGTATTTCTGTAGAGAACTCACGCTAGATCACACAAGGTATACTCTGCACCCATCAATTGCTGTGAGATTTGGATCGATGAACTTCTAATTTCAAACTACTATATAGAGAGACCAAACAGACAATCGATCTCTGGTTCTTTCGAACAAACCCAAATGAAAAACACATCAAACCACACCTGTAGGATAACAGAAAAGTAATTTTCAAAAAGGATAACAGAAGACTAATTTCTTGTCGAATCCGAGGCCATACGACACTAGAGCTCAAAAAAAAGGAGTAACCTCTCAAACTTCATACGAGGGAATACCAAAATCGCAAGTACGTGGCAAAAGTTGAGCCACGAAAAGCGCGTAAGCCTTGTCGTTCTTCTACCGTGCGTCCCAAACCCAATTCTGCCGCCAGGCGGCCACTAATAACTAACAAAACAGCGGCACAATTTCACCACAAAATTCGGAACGGCCGTAAACAGGCGATGTCTGCCCCTCAACTACCCGCAAATAAAGCAAAATCGCATCAAGACGGTCAAATCGCGGGGATCTCCGGCGCTGGACGATTCGCCGCGAATTCTCAGACGGATAGATCACGGGACAGGGGAGGGGGGCGGGGCGCGGAAAGCTGACCTCCAAATGTCGTGCTCGCGCTCGGCGGCGGCGGCGGCGGCCGTGCGGCGGGAGGCGGGCATGGGGGTGAGCCACTGGGAGAAGTCGCGGTCGAAGAACTCCCAGTCCGGGAGCAGCACGCCGGCGATGGCCAGGATGCCGAAGACGTAGGTGGCCAGCGCCTTCCGCACGGACGCCGTGGCCACCCCGGTCACCACCACGGCCGCCGCCAGCGTCACGAGGCTCCGCCGCAGCAGCTCGTCCCTCCCCAACATGCTTCCGGCGCCCGCGGCCCCCGCCAGCAGCCCTCTCCCGCCTCGGAACCTTCTCGAAGCTCCTCCCCCCTCTCCCCACCCACGCCAAGGCAGCAGCACGAGAAGCGCGTGTGCCTCCGCCGCGCGCTGCCTCTGTGCAATTTGCTTTGGCTTCGCTGCTGCCGCTGATGATGCTTCTGCCGCTCTCTCTCCTTCCTGTGGGCTGGCGACAGGAACTTAGGCCTTCTTTATGGCGTGGGTTTACCGGCCCGTTGGGCTGACATGCGGGCCCGGCTCGCCTGATCAGCCAGCCAGCCAGCCAGATGCAACTGCTCATCAGTTAATGATGCTGCTAGCTAGTGAAAGCGGAGCGGCACGGCTGCCGGAAATTCAAAGATAAAGTATAAAATACTTTTCGGATCTCTGAATAATTCAGAGGGTGCTTGAATACGTTTTAGTCTCATAATTAAAAATAATGAGACTAAAACTTGCTAGTCTTATCCATGCTTGGATCCAAATACTAAAGAGACTAAAATCAAATTATTGAGCATTTATTATCCTCCAAATCCTCCAATCCAGAACTCGCATTTGTTAAAGGAGAGGAATTAAATAAGAAGAGAGAGCGCTAGTACATGTTTTAGTAGGTTTCCTATGACTAAAAAATTTTACCCTTAAGACTAGTCCTGGCCTCTCTTTAATCAGGGGTGCTTGGAACTTTAGCCTTTAAAAAAGACTATTTTTAGTCAGACTAAAAATAGTCCATTGGATCCAAACACCCTCTCAACTACTTCTGTGTAGTTTGAATTAGTATTTATTTTCAGCTCTGACTTTTGTGAATTCTAGATCAACAACTGCCACCTACTCACGTGTTTTGCGCAACTAAATGCGTACTGGGTATTGTAGTAATAAAATGGATATTTTTGACAGTACTCGATACTCGAGGTACTCCCGCCCATGCACTTTTTATTCGCAGGATTATCAAGAAGTATGAATAAGAAAAAAAATCAGGATTTTATTTATTTTGTGATAAAAAAATCAGGAATGAAGTTGCATGTCCACTTAAATCCTATGAAATTAGCATAGAGTGTTTGATCCCACCTAAAAAGTAAAAAAACTGTAAAGAAAAGATTGAAGTGGATGCTAGATTATCAATGAAATGTAGTACACATAATCCCTGAGGAAATATATTTATATGATTTAATCCTATAAATCAAACAGCCAACGTAGAAAAAAAATTAAGCATTCTATAAGAGAATCTAGAGACGGGTTTCTCAAACTCTTGAACCCTCCGTACGCCCGACGGATGGCCTGGTAACTGACTGGTCAAAAAAGAACAACTCAGACGGACTCCTCATGTCGGCCTTATATGCCCGGTCTGACCTGCACCCCTCATGTCTAGTCCAAATCTAAGGCGAAAATGGGGAGGCCTGGTCGTGTCCGCCACATCGGAATGACGGCAGGGTCCCATGCCGAAACACTTGGAAAACAATCAATCTGACAGGCGTCTCCTCCGAGGATGTGGACGGCTGGACGCATTAGTGCTGCCGCGTGACGCCGCTCCGGCTCGCTGCCCGAGGGCCAAAGTTCGGCGACCCTCAGCCCTAGCGGCATCCATCTCCCTCCCTCCCCGCACCATCTGTTCGTTGTCCGCCAACAGCCATGGCCCGACAGAAGGTGTCAACATACGCCATGCTAACGCCGGAGCGGCGCCTTGAACTACTTGAGGAGATTCTGGCTAGGCGTGAAGCCCGGATCACAACCGGCCTCCCTGCGAACTCGCTGGAGCCGGAGGAGGAGCAGGCGGAGAGGCGGATGGAAGCGAAGCAGGATGAGGCACGAAGGTCGTTGACATCTCCGACAATAATGAGTAGTGTAGGCTAACTAGGTTACGTAGATTTTATATTTCATGTTTTGTATTGGGTTTGAGTTATCTAATATGTGGTAGAGGGATGCAGCGAAAGAAAAATGAGGGTGTCCAGCCAGTGTTCATGGCCGCGGCCGGTCACGTCTACGGATGTATAGGGAGGCGGATTTGCAAAGTCCAACTGTAGATCCTCTAACCCTCTAAAAATCCTGTGTAATTTCTTCAAAGGAGCCCTAAAGTTGTTTTTTGTATTCGTGTTCAACAGTCAATTGCAGACATGTGTAGCTGCCTCTTAGACATGTGTTTGTAAAAATAAATTTGGTTTATGTGTAAGCAACAGTGCTTCTGTTTAGAGGTGTCTAATTGAGCACCATTGCTATATAAGTAAGCATGGGTATTTTAAAAAAACGGTATTTCACAATCACATCTCTAGACACTATGCATTGTACATCGCTTTAGCTTACTAAGTAAAAAAATATGTAACACAGAAAATTGAGAAAGATGATAGTAGAAATGATTCTTATGTAAAAAAAACATAGGTGGCGCCAAATTCGTAGATCATCAAATCTCGTAGTATCGACCAATTAGATTTAAGTATTTTTAAGACCCCTTTCTATGCAAATATCATAAGAGTATCATGTTATGTCATCCAAGAAAAAAAACTATGTAACATTGCAATAAGAGGATGATGGAGAAAAAGTCCAGTATCATATTATGACTGCAGAGCATCAAATGAGTAAAGGTTAATAAAAATATTTCTTATCCACGACTTTGTATTAAAATCCTACAAAATAAGAAACGAAGTGATGATATTTCTATAGTCCTATAGAGTGTGTGAATAAATTTGAGTATTCGTTGTTGGATGAAACCAATCCGACAGTACTGAGGCAACAATTCTAAGCATTACTGGTCGTCCGATATCATCTGCACTCTACCGGATTTTGCCACATATACAATCTAAAAGATTCCATGGTTGAGCTTGAGCATGATTCACAAACATCAAAATACAAGGACTTCTCCTTTGTTCTAAAATCTTTCATGTTTTAGTTATCCAAATTATTTTCTTCTAAAAAGATTACCATTGTTTTGCTTTATGCTTTACAATGCACAATATGCACAACCTCAATACACAAGAACTTTTTTCTTGAACCTTCTATACTTTAATTATCAAACTTTTTTAATTCAAAATGAACTGCCTTTTTTATTTACTATTTACGTTGCACAATACTCCAAAACACAAACACTTCTCCTTTGTTCTAGAGTCTTCCATAATGTGATTATCCTAAATTTTTTTCATCTAAATGAATGACCATTCTTTATTTACTTGCGATTTACAATGAACAATATTCAGAAACATCACATCATAGACATTTCCCATTTGTTCTAGACCCTTTCATACTTTAAGTCCTCCCCAACTTTTTCTTCTAAAAGAATTGCCACTCACACTTAGTTCATAAAGTTTTTGTTCAAGGTTATGACAACACATTAATAAAATTTATTTTGTCTCTAAAGATGCAACGCTAGCTACTCAAAGTTGCAATATGATATACTTAAGACAAATGTGCTAGATATACTTACATCAGTTTCATGTAGTATTTTTTGTAGATATAATATTGATTTTGAATGGGAAGAACTACGGAAATTAAATCTACATCTAAAACATGTACAAATGACTA